>NC_077247.1:3975000-4275000 GCF_947179165.1 Solanum dulcamara | reverse complement strand
GATGCTCCCTGATGGAAATTCAGAATGGAGCCTGGGGCTGGGTACTCAAACCCCTCATTCTCACACTAAGTCTCAAGTTCACAAAACCCTTCTTTCCCAAAGCTTCTCTCGAGGTATTCTTTATCTCAAGAAAAGTCTAGGGTTTCATCCCAAGGCCTTCAAGTCTCCATTTTCAAGCTCTCACTAGGGCTTTATTCCCCATGGTATGTGGGTCTTTTTTATGGGTTCTTCCATACATGGAGCCCAAGTATTTTCTAACTTAGTAGCTCAATTTCAATTGTGAATTATATGGGTTTTCATAACATGATTCAAAATGCATAGATTATTGAGTATTTTAAGTTTATTTACCTATGTTAGCTTATATTGGCTCTGAATTTCATGGAATGGTTTATTTATCAAAGATCGTAATATGAGGGCATGAAACGGTTTTAAAGTGAATTGGTGGGTGGTTTTAAGTATGTTTTTAATTGGTGCTTTCCATTAATCTAATGCATGATAGTATTAATTTTAATGATTTAAAAGTTGAATTTAATCGAACCCACCTAGTTTTACTATGTTTTCAATAAGGTTTGACTTGATTTTTTTTTACTCCAAATGAATGTTTATGAAAGTAATGTATATGATCAAAAAGTGGGTCTTATGAAATGAAATAATGATGAAATGATGTGAATAATGGATTCATATGTAATTAGGATAATTCTTGCATGTTTGAATTACCAAAGATTTTAAGGAGCTATTCTACTGAATTATGATTTAATGTCTAAAACTACATGTATGCATATGTTACAATGATATATTATACTGTGGGATTTGACTAAGGATCGAATGGGGCATTGAGGTGGGATTTGGTAAGGGAATCCTAGTAGTAATCCCTTATCTCATTAACTATTTGCCAACATAGGAGCCCTTGTAGTCTTTTAGGCTAGTGGATCCACATATAGCCATCTAAAGTTAAAGATAAGAAAATAATGAAATTTGATGGGGTTCTATCCGGCAACTAATCTCCCTGTGCCAACATAGGGGGTTATGTTGGATTCTATGTAATAGCTCGCATGATCTTAATTGTATTCATCTTTCCACAAATATAGGTTTCAAACGCTATCCACTTTATATGTCATGCATGCATCTACTCATGTACTTTACCTTATATTGTTATAATGTATTTCACTGTATATTGCATACCTACATATTTAGTATATTCAAAGTACTAATGCATACTCTTTTGCTTACATGATATCACTGTGTAGGGATCGACATTCGTCCTCACTCTCCTCCCCATGGCTAGTTGGGATTGTTGAAGGCTACCGTTGGTGAGTTTCCATGATTCGAAAAAAATATTCCTTTATCTCTGTAGCTTATGATACGTTGAGACATTAGGCATTTATTTTGGTATTTCATTCTCCTGTTTTGAGGCTGAGATAAGGACATGTCTTATCCCCCGCTATGTCTATAATTTAGAGGTATTGTTCTATATATGTATTTCAAAGTTTGATTTTGATGACTGTTATTCTATGATGCTTTCCCTTAGTCCCTTTTCCCCATTTTTCCGCTTATTTAATTATTCTCATTATCTATGTAAGGCTAAATGAATGCTAAGAGGCTTGGGTGAGGTACCTCTGGGTTCCTCATTCTCTTGGTTACGTCTAAGCCCTAGGCTTGGGTCGTGATAGTAGTTGATTTTGTTGTGAAGTTGGGATTTGGTGACATAGGGTTTGATTATGTTGTGGTCCTATTGTTGCATGTGATAATAGGGGTATGCGGGATATTTTCCAAGTTTCTGACTCCATACAAGCCGCTATAATAGGATAAATACCTCTATAGTGTGGACTCAATAGGGAGTAAGTGGTTGCTATAGAGGGCTAATGAAGATGCAATATAAGGAATTCCCAATCCATTTTTGTGTCTGCAGTCTTGCAAGTTGTTTAGTATATAGCCAATGGCAAGGGTGTTGGCGTGAAAGCTTGAGGAAAAGTGGTAGATTAGTTAGACAAATTTAGTGGTGGCCTATATTTATGAAACTCCTCTATGTGATAGAAGGGCTAGGCTTTGATCAAATAATTGTTAGGCTTGAAACGTAATGGAAGGTTAAGGGGGTGATATGTTAAATATTACGCAGTATCATAAGACAATGCCTAAGTTCGAGTGTGCTGGTGCTAACTAGTGTAGTTGGAGAGGTCCATTTTATTATTTCATGTTTTCTTCCAATTATTTACCTTATATTATATAGAGGGTTTAAGGTCGGCCGATGATACCTATCAGTATATGTTATTTGTGCTGATACTACTCTTTTTATACCACTTGGCATAGTTTGGATGCTGGATCAGTGATGTTTCATAGATGAAGATGATGATCATCTATGACAATATCTTTTTTTTCTTCCTTGTGGTGGGAGTTGTGTCATATTTTCTTTTATGAATTGTATTCTTAGAAGCTCTTGTTCTGTTTATACTAGTTCCTCGATAGGATTTTCAGTGTACTTCATGTTTGTTTGTATACTAAAGAGATTTCTTATATTTTCATAATTTCCGCATTTGGTTTGTTTTGAAAATGGGTGGTAGAGTTCTCCTAGCTAGGTGTTATAGTAGGTGCCTTCACGACTCGCTGGGTTGGGTTGTGAGACCTTGCTTTCTTGAAAAAAGAAGACATGAGAGCTTTTGATGTTTTCAGTGAATGAGAGGATTTTAAAGATTAAACATAGTTATGAGACTTAGGAATAGCCTTAAAATGACTTAGTTTAGGAGTTAAAAGGATACCAAAATATTGAATTAATCTTGAGAAATAACTGTCGGTGGGACTCTAAAGACACCACGTACTATTCGTAGATGCTCCTACGGATCATCCATGGGCACATAGAAAACCTTTGCAAAATTCCAAGTCTGTGAAATTTGGCCTCGACCACCCTCTATAGGTCATAGACACTGGGCCCATAGTCCCCTTTGCCCGGTGGATCATAGAAACCAACTCTCAAATTTCAATCGATGGAACCACCTGCGGGCCTTAGCCCCCCTTACAGTCTATAAGACTTCTCGTATAACCATGTACTATAATCATAGTCTATGGTTCTCATCCTATGACCACTCCTACGGGCTGTAGGTCCCCATATCATCTGTAGGTCGGTCCGTAGTTACCTATTTGAGACTTAACATTTTCAAATTTTCAGACCCCTATAGCTACCTTCTACGTACCATAGATCCTTTTTATGGTTTGTAGGTTAGCTCGTACAAACTAGCACTAGATACTCTACTTTCATTCTCAACTCTTCCATTTCTGAGGTGTTACTAGATCTCCCGTTTGGTAACATTCATGTTGAATGGGACTCAAGCTAGAAATCAATAGACTAGGGGAAGAGTTCTAAAAAAACAAACATGAATGCAAGACACCTCAAAATTCATAAAACAAAGTAGTAATTGATCCCAAGCTAAAATTGAACATAAAACTAATTTCATGAACCTGCATACATATGGAAACATGAAAATAGCTGAAACATATGAATTTGGGAGAGTAAACATGAGGAACTAATACCTCAAGCCTTAATTGAAGCAGAGGGAAAGAGATAAGGATACCATAACATCATATTAGCTTCGGCCTCCTAAGTAGTGCCCTCAACTAATTGATTCTTCTAAACAATATTCACAGAGGCAATTTCCCCTTTATTACTAGGATACCATAACATCATATTAGCTTCGGCCTCCTAAGTAGTCCCCTTTATTACTAGCAATTTCAAAATCTAATAAGGACTAACATATCTAGGAATAATTTCCCCTTTATTACTAAATCTCATCACACCCTTTTAGGTGATATTTAAAAATAAACCCAATCATCAACTTCAAATTCAATCTTTCTTCTTCATATATCGGCCTAGGATTGCTACATACTCTGTCCAGTCCTCAACTTTTCTCTAATGATTCAAACTTTCTCCATAGCCTCGTAAAATAACTCAGGCCCTATCAAAGCGACCTCAGCAACTTCAGACCAACTAATAGGAGACCTACACCTCCTACAATAGAGAGCCTCAAATTGAGCCATCTAAATAATCGAACATATATTCCCAATTACACCTGAAGTCAATCAAAGGAAAATGATAATCCCAATTACCCTTGAAGTCAATCACACAAGCTCTTAACATATTTTCTAAAGTCTGAATAGTCTATTACATTGACGAACAATTTGAGGGTGAAAAGTTTTACGATGCTTAACTTGACTACCAAGACCTTTCTTAATTGATCTCCAAAACAAAGAAGTAAACTAAGTACCTTTGTCAAAAATGATGGACAATGGAACACGATGCAACTTAATCAACTCTCTTATGTAAAGTAAGGCATAATCCTCGGTTGAGCAAGAATTTTTAATTGGAAAAAAATATGCCAACTTAGTCATTCAGTCCACAACAAACCAAATTTAATCATTCTGACAATCAGTACAAATTAAATCCTTATATTGAAATTATCCACTTCCAAGTAGGAATAATAATATCTTGAGCCAAACCACCCAGTTTTTGATGCTGAACTTTTACTTCTTGGCAATTTAGACACTCGGCCAAAAATTCTGGAATATCCTTCTTTATGCATTCCACCAATAGACTTCCCATAGATCAAGGTATCTTAGTGGATCCCAGGTGAGTAAAACACTAAGAACTGTGATGTCTAATAGAATATATTGCATCAAACTATAAACATTTAGAACACATAAGAAATTTTAGTAATGAAGAACTCCATCACCCAATTGGGAGAATTCCTCAATAGCGATTTTTAAAACTGTTGTCTTCAATTCAATCAAAGTCAGATCATTATCTTGTTTAGCCTTCACATTCGACCCAAGAGATGATTCTGAGCCATGTTGCACAATAATACCACTATCCTCAGAATCAACCAAATGATCTACTCTATGCATCTCATGAAACAAACTTTTTTTATTGCTCACCTCAATATAGGCAACACTATTCATAGATAATCTACTAAGAGTCCTTCAATAATTCGAGCCACCTTCTTTGGTGAAGACTCAAATTATTTTGGTTAATTATATAATACAAACTCTTATGATCGGTGAACACATCCACATGAATACCATAGAAATAGTGTCTTCATATCTTTAGAGCAAACACTACCATCGCTAACTCCAAATTATGAATCTGGTATATCTTTTCAAGCACTTTAAGTTTCCCAGAAGCATAGGCTATCATTTTATAATTTTGCATCAAAACACACCTAAGAAAAATCCTTGAGGCATCACACCACACAACAAAACCATCAGATCCTTCCTGTAAAGTCAAAATAGGGCTGAAGTAAGTCAATTTTTCATCTCTTGGAAACTCTCCTCAGAAGCTTCTGATCATTGAAATTTTACTTTTTTCTGAGTCAAAGTAGTCAAACGAGAAGTAATGGACAAAAATCCTTCCATAAACTCTCTATAGTAACCAACAAAATGTAAGAAACTCTGAATATCCAAGGGAGAAAGAGGTCTAGGATTATTTTTAACTTTCTCAATCTTTTTAGAATCAACTCTAATACCATCATCGGAAATAATATGAACAAGGAATGCAACCGATCTCAACCAAACCTCATACTTTCTAAACTTAGAAAACAAACTTGAGAACATGCAAGACAATCCTTAATATGATCGACATGCTTATCGTCACTCTGGGGAAACATCAAAATACCATTGATAAACACAATGACAAACATGTCCAAATATTGTTTGAAAACCCTGTTAATCAAATCCATAAAAGTTTTAGGATCATTCAATAGGCAAAAAGACATGACCAAAAATTCATAGTGGCCATACTAAATTTTAAAGGTCGTCTTCATAATATCATATTCTCTCACTCTAAGCTGATGATAACCTAATCAAAGATCAATCTTTTGAAAACAAACTAGCACCTTGCAATTGATTTGACAATTCATTAATCCTCGGGATGAGATATTTATTATTGATGATGACCTTGTTCCATTCTGATAGTCAATCAACATATGCAGAGAACCATCTTTCTTCTGAACAAAGAGAACTGGGACCCCCCCATAGAGAGATACTCGGTCTAATAAAACCTTTATCTAAAAGATCCTTTTTAGTCATTCTATAAGGAGGAATAGAGATAGAGACTGTGTATTTGGAAGAAGGTAAATTCCAAAGTTGATTTCCCCTTTGGAAGGTACCAAGAAGATCAGTAGGAAATACTTTCAAAAATTTATTCACAACATGAATAGACTCAAGAGTAGGGGTTTCAAAATATGCATTCCTAACCCATACTAGATGGTAGATACAACGCTTAGAAATTATCATTCTATATTCCAGGATCAAGATGAACTAATCCTTCAATGCTGAATTACTACCCTTCCATTTTATGATTGGTTCTTACAAAACTGAAACTTAACCACTTGTGTTCTTATACAATAGAGTCATAACAAACATGAAGCCAATACATACAAGGAATAACATTGAAGTCAGTTATCTCTAACTTTACTAGATAAAGTAAGGTGATTTTTATAATACTGAGACCGATAATTTCTGTAAACTCATTTAGCTTAAACTGAATCACCAACAAGAGTAGAGCTTGAGAAAGGTTCTAATAGGATTCTAGGACTGATATCAATCTCAGTAGCAACATAAGGAGTCACAAAGAAAAGATTTGCTCCCGAATCTAATGAAAAATAAATAACAAACTAAAAGACTCATAAGATACTAGTGAGCACATGAGGGGAATCCTCCTGATCCTCTCGAGTCTGAAGAGCATAAAACCTGTTCCAATGCTAGACACCACCAAAACTAAATGAAGCACCCTACTACGTAGAACAAATTGAAGAAGTAGAATGAGTCAGTTGACTAACATATCTACCTATTCTTATAGACAAAGGGAAATCTCTTAATCTTTAACCAACCTTGCCACAACAATAGCATCAATTGGTATTGGCTAAGAATCTCCCTAGTGACTCTTTCAACACTTTTGGCAAGAGGGGAAAATATGACCACTAGAAACATTCCTTTGAGTGTTAGGTTTAGACACCCTAGCCTTGTTGAACTTCTGAACCAGAGAACTAGATAAAGCTATGCTAGAGAATTTCTATCAAAACTTAGAATGATGACCACCAACAAACCTTTGGTGAGAGTAGTCACCACTATTTGTCCAAGTTCTCTTAGTCTCTCTAGCCCTATCCTTAGGCTTCTCTTCCTCAATTTGTTGACCATGAGTGATCAAACTTGAGATATCTGTCTCCTTGATCAACATAGCAATTCTTAATTCGTTAACCACTATTTTTTAAAAATAGAAAACAAACTTGCTCATCCGAGCTCTAGAGTTAGCTACTATTGATGGAGCATACTTTGACAACTAAGTTAACTTCAAATATTATTCATTCCCACTCATATTACCTTACTTCAAGTTAATTAAATCTTGCACTTTAGCCTCCCTCATCTAATGGGTAAAAACCAATCTAGAAAAGAACCCTTGAACTTGTTCTAATCCAAAGGACCCACATCAATAGCCCTCTCTTCCTTCTGTTGAGGAAACCACTCTTGAGAAAACCTTTTCAATTGACAAGTGGCCAAGCCCTCCTTTTCCACTAGAGTCACTCCCATAATTTCCAAAAATTTTCAAATCTCTTCAACAAACTCTTGTGGATCTTCCTCCATCATAAAAGCAAAAATCTTGAGAGGATTAATCATTTTAAAGTCTCTAACCCTTGTATCCACCACACGCATATTTCGAAGCACGAAAGCTACAACCTCATGGTTATCTTGAGCCAACATGTCTTAAGTAAGCACTTGGAAAATAGTCCTAAACTTTGCCTTAATAACTTTCTCGACCAACGGATCAATCGGAGCTTAAGCTGCTTGTTTCTCCTCAACCACATTCATGTTTGTTCTAATTGGAATTGATCTTGGAGGCATAGTGCTGAAATGTATAGAACATTAGTTAGAAGGAAACTTTGGATAGTTCAAGTCTATCACACGACTTAAGAGTGATTAACGAAGTCAAGTATTTCCTAAATGCCTTATAGCCTCTCACTTATAAATGTGGCATGCTTCATACTCATTAAAAAGACTACTAGACGCAACTTTTAGACACCTAGGACTCTTTAAAAACATGAT
Source organism: Solanum dulcamara (assembly GCF_947179165.1). Lineage (NCBI taxonomy): Eukaryota > Viridiplantae > Streptophyta > Magnoliopsida > Solanales > Solanaceae > Solanum > Solanum dulcamara. The sequence goes on along the minus strand of NC_077247.1, from coordinate 4,266,918 downwards.
GCTCTTAATACCAAATTTTTCACGATTTAAGATACACCTAGACGTGACAAGGAAAATAATATCCCAAAAGACCCTTAACAAGCTACTTCACATAAGCATGATGCTAATATAAACACCACAAGCAAATAATTTGAAATGTTAAATATAAGTCTGAATATAGTCTAATATAGAATGATAGGAATAACAAATACAACTCAACATGCACGGAATCATTAAATGTTTCAAAACCTCTACCAAAGAGGAGAAGCTAGAACAAGTCTCTAGATATCTCTACATAAGGAAACCTGAATAAAAGTCAGAACATAGTCTAATATAATTATCCTCGAAACATAAAGACTCACTAACACTATGAAATTGATAGGAGTATGTACTAATTATGGGCCTGATGAGAAGATTCATGACCTATATTATAAAATAATACATGAAAAGGTATGTGGCGAGTACTCAAAATGTATTGAGTATGAGGAAAAATATATGAAAATGAGAAAAATAACATGATACGTCTTAAAACATAATAATGTAATAACCAAGACAAAATAAGACATAATCTTATTAGTTTGAGTTAAAAGCATAATACATGGTCAATGCAACAATCATAAAAGAATCACAACCATAACATAAGTGAGAATCATAAGTATTTGTGAGAGATACCGTTAATTGACATAAACTATGTAAACTATAACATGACGTCTAGTGTCTTGCTCCCACTATGCAAAGAGATTGTCCTACTTTTCAGGTAAGGACCATGAACCTGAGCTATTATTAATCTACTAGCTTAAATTGATTGTCCAATTGAGATACATAGGGAGGCATGTAGTTATGGGACAAAGGGATTGCTTCTAAAGAACTTTTCCACTACTAACAAGTGAGCCATCATCCCAAGTCTTCTCGGTTCTATGTAAACACTCAACAAATTATCATACATAAACTTATAATAGATTTTGAAATGGTAAGAATCTAGTAACACCAACTTCATCATAAAATACTTAAATCATAAGAAAAGCTCCTTTATACATATTATGATTTCATGACATACTCATAATATACACTTATCTAAAACATTTATATCATGATAATCTTTTTATAGAAAATCACACTTTAATCGAAAGTGGTGAAATCATAAAAATCTATGATGATGAGAATACTTCAATCCTAAACAATCTTGTTTTTGTAAGTCCACAAAGTTGGAAAGTCAAAATGTTGAAGTCCAAAAAGAAAACTTTGGAAAATTGAAGCTAAGGCTCACCGAGTCACTCGGCAACTCGCCAAATGCATTCGCAACGCACTAAAGTTGATGGCTACTCACCAAATAGTCCTGAGAAAATAGGCTCAGAAGAGGATAATTTAAGTGAGGAAGAATTATGTTTGGCGACTCCCCAAACTGGTTTTATGATGAGGGATATCTCGCCTTAAGGTCCTAAAAATGTTGCTTAGAAAGTAAGAAAAAAATTAGGGAGGATAAAATGGTTTGGTGGCTCACCAAAAGAATATTTTTGAGCTAAGGCACCTTGCAAAAATAATCAGACATTTCTACTCAGATTTGAAGACAAATTGGCAAGCTCAGATAAAATTATCAGTGTACTCAAACTAAATTGGTGAATGAGTAGGAGATCGGCGACTCGCCAATCAAGACAACGAACTCGACCGATCTCACAAAATTTATCTCCATTAATTTTTATTAGGGTTAATTCCATCCTTCTAGACTTATTTAATCATTAAGCTGCGTCATTTTTGACCTATTCCTAAAACCTATAAATATTCAAACCCTTTGAATTCCACTCATTCTCTCTCAAAATATTGAAATAAATAACAATCACTTTAGATCTCTTCCTCAAAGAGCAATATTATCCTTCAAGTCAAAGCTAGGGCTCCAAGGTTCAAGTCTTCTTCTCATGATTTCAAGCTTGAGTTTTATCACGGTATGTGGAAATTCATCAATGGATCCTCTTCCATCCATGGAATACCAAAGGTTTCTCAATTATCTCTTTTATGAAATTCTCCTTACCCCTAATTTTGATCAATTTGCATTTGGTCAATTCAATTATGATTTTATTCAATTCCAATGATCTATTAATGCATGATTCAATTTAAATTATGTGTTTTTGATGTGTTTTACAAAGACCCGTGCATTATGCAATGAATTTCAAGTTTAAATAATGGTTTATGATCATGGATTTTATGAAGTATCATGTATAATTTATGAAAGTTATGAATTATGATTCAACTATGTTTTCAAGAAAGAAACCATGAATTGTAAAAGGCTTTGTCACAATATGCAAGAAATTATGATTTGGATGCTTAGAAAGGTAAGTGTCCACATGTTATGTTACTATCATTCTTTTCAAGGAGCTAATCTTATTATGGTATTTTATGTATGTGGATTGGTATTTAATTACCTTTATTAATAAATATGTTCTCATATATTTCATTGGGATTGACTTAGCATCGAGCAAACTTTGTGGTTAAGATCCATGAGGGAACCCTAATAGCAATATTTTGTTCCAAAACTACATGCCAACATAGGTGCCTTAAAGGCTTAGATAGTGGATCGACATATAACTCATATTTAATTTTGTACGGAGTCTACCTTTGCAAGTAGCCTCTCTCTTTTTGGGGTGGGAGTTATATCAGATTCCATATTATAGCTCACACAGTCTTAAATATCAGAAGGTTAATATCCAACATATGGATATTTTATGTCTACAAATATTTAATGATGTTTCATGATGCAATGACCTTATGAAATGTTTTCAAGTTTTTTTCTTATGGTTTCACGTTATTTGGTCAGAAATCACATGTTAATATTTATTATGTCTGCTTGTTATTGATTATGCATATTTCTCACATAGTTAGTATATTTCATGTACGAACACATATGTTTCCTATATTTTATCATAATGTAGGGTTCGAACTCATCCTCCTGTTCATGGCTAGTTGATGATCGATCTACTTAACAATTTTTGTGAGTCCTTATATTTAGACGGCAAGGCCGTTATGACTTTTTTTCATGTTCAAACTATGTTTCTTTCTTTATGTTTTGGTGATCTAACTTGTACTAAGCCCCATCAAAGAGTAGTAGAGGCATGTCTAGACTATCATGAGTATGTACTTCCTGACTATTTGGAGATTATATTTGATTGCATCTTTTGTGACTTACATTCCTCATTATGATGTCTCTTGTTATATTCTTATTTACCGTATGTTTTCTTATGAATGACATGCTAAGAGGCTTGGTTGGGGTCTCTTGAGATTTTTATTGTCGTGTCACATCGGGAGTCTAGATTTGATCATGAAAAATATGATATCAGAGAATAAGGTTTAAGGTGTCCTAGGGAGTCTTATATGATATGTCAAGTAGAGTCTAGTTCATGGGTGTAAAGTGCACCACATTTATGAATATGATGATATGAGGTGTTTTAGGAAATTTGCTTCTTTCATCATTCTTATGTCATGCGATAAAGTTGAATTCTAAGGCTTTTCCATTTAACGCTTTCTCTTTGGGATTATAGAATCATGCCACCAAAAAGAACTCCCATGAGAAGGAATGTGAATAAGGTATAATCAGATCCCCAAGTCCTTAATGAACCTTTGGATGAGCAAGTCACTCATGCTGAGTTTCAGGGCACATTTCAAGTTCTTGTCCAAGCTGTAGCCGCATAAGCTAATAGGGAAATTGTTGCTCCCATGACCCAAATATGGGTATAGTGGCTAGTCGAGTTCATGACATCACTTATATGAATCCTTCTAAGTTCCATGACTCTAAGGTGGACACATATTCAAAAGCATTTATTGAGGGTATTTGCAAGATTGTTCATATTATGAGAGTGTCACTGATGGAGAAGGCAGACTTGGCCCCCTATCAATTAAAGAAAGTGCTGAAATTTGATTTGAAAAATAGGGAGAAAAAGGGGTAGAGATTATTGTCTCGTTCATTGGAAAGAGTTTAGATGTGCTTACCTTGACCATTTATTTCCGTTAGAATTGAGGGAAGATAAGGTGCAAGAATTTATCAACTTAAGGAAAGGTAACATGAGTGTGAGGGATTATGCCCTTAAGTTCATGCACTTGTCTAAGGTATGTTCCTTTCATGGTTGGCGATCCCAAAACTTGTATGAGCAAATTCTTTTTGGGTGTGTCGGATTTGATTAAAAAGAATGTATAACCACCATGTTGATCTAGGAAATAGATATCTTGAGGTTTATGATGCATGCCAAGAAAATTCATGAGTGAAGCTGAGTCCAAGAGGGCTAAGATTATTGAGGTGAATTTTCTCAAGGTTAGTCAGGCAATGGTCCGTTCTCAATTTTGCTCAAAGTTCTCCAACAAAAAATCTTCTAACGCTTCGGCTCCAAAGTTTAACAAAGAAAGGGTGTCTAACCCAACGCCTCAAGGAGGAGCTTCAAGTGGACAAATTATTCCCCCATGAAAGAAGTGCAGGCAGAAGCCCCTAGGAGAATGTTTGGCTGGATCATGTGCTTGCTTTAGGTATGGCAAGACGGGTTATGAAGTGAAGGGTTGTATTTCGAGTGCTACTAGAGGTGAAGGTGGTTGACCTCAAACTTAGACTAATACCACTACAGGCCAACTGGCCAAGCATGGTTTTACTTTGGGTTCGGGTGGTGATCAGTGCCAAAAGAGATTGTATGCTTTATAGACTTTTAGGAGCTAGAGAATTCGCTCATGTAGTGACTGGTATGGTAAAAGCCTTTGAGTTTGATGTTTATACATTGTTAGATTGAGGTGATACTCTATCATTCCTTACTTCTTATCCTGTTATGAAATTTGATATTAGTTTCGAGATCTTGTTAGAGCATTTTTTGATCTATACTCCTGTTGGCGATTCCATTTTGGCTAAAAGAGTCTATAGAAACTCTCTAGTCACAATTTTTCATAAAGTCACCTTAGTTGATCTTGTGGATATTGATATGATCAATTTTGATTTTATTCTTTGTATGGATTGGCTTCATGCATTCTATGCTTCCCTATGTTGTAGAATTCGCTTGGTTAAGTTTCAGTTTCCTAATGATCCGGTCCTAAAATGGAAAGATAGTAATCTTATGTTTAAGGGTCGATTCATCTCGCACCTTTAAGCTTTGAAAATGAATTTTAAGGTTTTCATCTATCATCTGGTATGATTAGGGGAAAGAATTTTGAAATTCCTACTCTTGGGTTAGGTTCGATTGTTAATGAGTTTCAAGAAGTGTTTCCTAATGATCTTCCCGGTATCCCTCTCGAAAAGGAGATAGATTTTAGTACTGATCCTCTTACTGATACCTATGCTATATCTATTTCTTCTTATCTAATGGCCCTAGCAGAACTTAAAGTGTTAAAGGATCAGTTGAAGGATTTGATAGATAACAGTTTCATTAGACTGAATATTTCTCTATGGGGTGCTTCATTTCTCTTTGCTAGAAAGGTGGATGGTTCTCTTCATACGTATATTGGCTACCTACAATTGAACAAGGTCACAATTAAGAATACTTATCCCATCCCAAAGATTGATGACTTATTTAATCAACTTTAAGTTGCAAGCTACTTTACAAAGATTGATCTTTGATCGGATTATGACCAACTTTGAGTAAGGGAATAGGATAGTCCAAAGATGATGTTTAGAACTTGGTATGATCAGTTTGAATTCTTTGTTATGTCTTTTGTACTAATGAACTCTTCTATAACTTTTATGGATTTAATGAACAGGGTTTTCAAGCAATATTTGCATATCTTCGTTTTTGTTTTTATTGATGATATTTTGATCTATTCTCATAGTAAGGATGAGCAAGTTGATTATTTGAGGATTGTCTTGCAAATGCCCAAGAAATCTCAATTGTTTGCTAAGTTTAGCAAGTATAAGTTGTTGTTGAGTTCCATTTCTTTCCTTAGTCATATTGTGTCTGGTAAAGGTATTATGATGGATCCTAAGAAGACCGAAGTGCTTAAGAATTATCCTAAACTTTTGTATCCTTCTGACATTCAAAGTTTCTTGGGTTTAGACAGCTAATATAGATGGTTTCTCAAAGCATTCTTCTCCTCTTCATCGCCTTGACTACTTTGACCAAAAAAAAGGTGAAATTTCAATGGTCAGAGGCATGTGAAAAAAACTTTCAAGAATTGAAAGATAGACTTACTTTCGCTCTGTTGTTTACCTTACCGGAAGGTTACAATGGGTTTCTTGTTCATTGTGATGTTTTAAGGATTGGTCTTGGTTGTGTTTTGATGCAAAATGATAAAGTGATAGCCTATCTTTTGAGGAAACTTAAGGTGCATGAAAAGAACTATCCCACACATGATTTGGAGCTAGTGATGGTTGTTTTTTCTTTGAAAATTTGGAGGCACTATCTTTATGGTGTCCAAGTTTATGTATTTACTAAACATAAGTGTTTGCAATATGTTTCCAACCAAAAAAATTTAAACCTTCGACAAAGGATATGACTTGAGTTATTAAAGGATTTTGATATGAGTGTGTTGTATCATCTGGGTAAACAGAATGTGGTTTTTGATGCTCTTAGTAGATTTTCCCTAAATAGCATTGTCTATATTAAAGAACAAATGAAGGAGTTAGTTCGTAATGTTCATAGACAAGCTCGTTTAGGTGTGCGCTTGGCTGATTCTAATGATGGTGGTGGTGTTGTAGAAAATGGTTTTGATTGTCTCCTATGATGGATATTAATGAAAAGCAAGATAATGATTAAACTTTGGTTGAGTTGAAGAAAGTGTGAGCCAAAAAAGACATTGAGGCTTTCTCCCAAAGGAGAGATGGTGTGCTTAGATATTAAGGCTGATTGTATGTTCCCAACGTTGATGACTTGAGGGAAATTATATTGTCTGAGGTTCATAGTTTGAAGTATTCTATTCATCCAGGTTCTACAAAGATGTATTGACATTTCAGGGAAGTGTATTTGTGGAATGGCATGAAGAATGATATTCGGGTGTATGTGGCCAATTGTCCTGATTGTTAACAAGTGAAGGTTGATCATTAAAAGCTTGGAGGTTTATTCCAAGACATTGAGATTCCTACTTAAAATTAGGAAGACTTGAATATGGACTTCATTACCGGCTTACCTATTATCCATAGGAAACACGATTCAATTTGGGTTGTTATTGACCGGATAACTAAGTCGACACATTTTCTTCCTATTAAGACTTTCTATTCGACCTAAGACTTTGCTAGACTTTACATTCAGGAGTTTGTGAAAAATCATGGTGTCCCTCTATATATATTTTTCAGACCGAGGTACTCAATTCACATCTATGTTTTAGAGGTCATTCTAAAAGGGTATTCGTACTCAAGTTAAGTTGAGTACAACTTTTCACCCTCAAACCAATGGTCAAGCCGAGCCTACTGTTAAAACCTTAGAGGACATATTGAGAGAGTTTGTAATTGAATTTTAGGATAATTGGTATGACCATTATCCATTGGTTGAGTTTTCCTATAATAATAGATACCATTCTAGTATCTAATTGGCTCCACTTGAGGATTTGTATTGTAGGAGATGTAGGTTAATTATTGGCTGGTTTGAAGATGGTGAATTTTCCTTGATAGGAGCCAAGTTTGTGCATGAGGTTATGAAGAAGGTTAGACTCAATAGAAAAAGATTGAAGACTGCCCAAAGCCAACAAAAGTCCTATTTGATTATAAGAAGAAGGGAGCTTGAGTTTGAGGTTAACGTTTGGGATTATTTGAAAATTTCACCCATGAAGGGTATAATGCATTTTTGCAAGAAGGGAAAGCTTAGTCCCCGATATCTAAGCCCATGTCAGATTCTAAGGCATTTACCTAAGGTGGCATATGAGTTCAATTTACCCTTAGAGTTGGCATTGGTGCATCCGAAGTTCCATGTTTCATTGTTAAAGAAATGTGTTGGTGATCCAAGAGCTATTGTGCCTCTAGAGAGCGGTGGAATAATGAGAATTTATCCTATGAGGAAGTTCTAGTTGAGATTCTAGACCAATAACTTAGAAAGCTAAGAAACAAAAAAGTTGCATCTATTAAGGTATCATGGAGGAACCAAGAGCTTGAGGGTGCTACATGGGAGACTGAAGCACATATGATGTCTTGATATCCTCATCTCTTTCCTTTCTTTCCAAGTTGCGGTGTTAAGTTCTTTCATGATTTACTCTCATGAACTCTCAAGTTTCAGCTTTTCCATGTCTCTCATATGCAAGCATGTTCATGATTTTGATTTTTATTCATGTTTTAGCTTGGGATTTAATATTCCAAGGTTTAAGCATTTTTAATGTATCATTGCACTCACATTGGATTGATAGTCTCTTTTCATGCTAATTAAGTTCTTATTCAAGGACAAAGGTTCTAAAGGGGGAGATATTGTAAGTCCCTGAATGATGGAAAGTTGGAATATTGAAGTTGAAAAAGAAAACTTAGGAAAAATAGAAGATGAGGTTCGCCGAGTCACTAGGTGGCTCATCGAGTGCAGTCGTCGGACCATTGAAGTGGATGACTGCTCGCCAAATAGTCCTGAGATAGTGGGCTTGGAAGGGGAGAGTTTAGGCGAGGAAGAGTAAAGTTTAGCAACTCCCTGAACCCATTTCGCGATGAGGGATATCTCGCCTACAGGTCCTGAAAATGTTGCTCCAAAAGTAAGGAAAAATTGGCGAGGAGAAAATGGTTTGGCAACCCACCAAAAGGATTTTTGCGAGCTAAGGCACCTCTCCAAAAGAATTAGATATTTTTGCTTACACTTGAAGCCAAGTTGGTGAGCTATGGAGGAAATTGTGACTCGCTGATCCAGTCGGTAAGCTAAGTCTATATTGCCAAAGGTTTCAGATAAAATCATCAATGAACTCGAACTAATTTTACAAGTGAGCAGGAGAGTAGTGACTCACCGATCAGGACAGGGAACTCGACCGATCTCACAGAATTTGTCTCCATCAATTTTTCACAGGGTTAATTCTGTCCTTTTTGACTTATTTAATCCCTAAGCTGCATCATTTTGACCTATTTCCAAAACATAAAACTACCCAAACCTTTTCAATTCCCCTCATTCTCTCTCAAACTATTGAAATCAAGAATTATCTCTATAGAACTCTCCCTCAAGCGACAATCTTCTCGTTCAAGTCAAAGCTATGGCTCAAACATTCATGTCTCCTTCTGAATGTTTCAAGCTTGAGTTTAATCATGCTAAAACATGCATGATTCAATTTAAATTATGTTTTTGGATATGTTTTATCAAGACCCATGCATTATGCTATGGTTTCATATTTTAAACAATGGTTTATGATCATGGATTTTTATAAAGTATCATGTATGATTTATGCAAGTTATGAATTATGATTCAATTATGTTTTCAAGGAAAAAAACATGAATTGTGAAAGGCTTTCCAACAATATGCAAGAAATTATGATTTTGGATTCTTAGAAAGGTAAGTGTCCACATGTTGTGTTATGATCATGGTTATTAAGGAGCTACTCGTACTATGCTATTTTATGAATGTGGATTAGTATTTAATTGTCTTTCCTAATGAATATATTTTCATGTATTCCATTAGGATTGACTTAGCACCTAACTAACTTTGTGGTGGGGATCTATGAGGGAACCCTAGTAGCAACCCTTAGTTCAAAAACTACGTGCCTCTGTAGGGGCTTTAAAGGCTTAGCTAGTGGATTGCCATATAACTCATGTTCATATTTATACGGTGTCTACTTTGGCATGTAGCCTCTCTCTTCTTGGTGTGAGACTTACATCAGATTCTATGTTATAGCTCACATGGTCTTAAATATCAGTTAAGGTTAATATCCCACATATGTATATGCTATGTCTATAAATTCTTAATGATGTTTTATAATGCAATGACCTTATGAAATATTTTCAAGTTTTATCTCATGGTTTCACATTATTTGGTGATGCATTACATATTCATATTGATATTGTCATATTGTTATTGATCATGAATATTTCTCACATACTTACATTCCATGTATTAACACATACTTTTGCCTACATTATATCATAATGTAGTGTCAGGACCCAAGCTAGGCCCTATATGTGACACAGCGATTAGAATCCCAAGGGACTCCAACAAGGCCTCTTAGAATATTATTTATGAGTATACATTAGTGTCACAACCTATGCCTAGGCCCTAGACGTGACACGATGAATCAGGAACCTGAAGGTACCTCAAATAAGCCTCTTAGCATTCATTTAGCCTTTCATAGGTAATGACAATCAATAACAAGCGGAAGTAAGGGGAGAGAGGGACTATGGGTAAAACATTATAAGAAGCACCATAGTAGTCACGATTCATCATATATATGTCCAACAATACCTCTAGTGTTAGACTTGGTGGGGGCTAAGACATGTCCCTAACTCACCCTCAATAAAAATAAGAATGAAGTACCATGATAGATGTCTGATGGTCTCAGTGTAACATAAGATAGAAAGAAAAAGGAATATTATTCCTGAAATATGGGAACTCACCCAAAAGTAGTCTTCAAGCGATCAAATCTATCCACGTGGAGGACAACAAGGAGGAATGTTGGTCCATACATAGTGATATCATATAGGAAAAAGAGTATGCATTATTACTTTTAATGTACTAAGTATGTGAGCAATGCAATGCATGACATCATAATATGCAATTGACCAAGTTAGAAAACATACTAAGTAAATCTTTAAAGCATGATAGTAATTTGTGAACAACCTCAATGCAATTTGAAAACCATAAGAGTGTCACGTTAAAACATAAATACAATAGTGATAATCATAAGTCAATGTAAAAAGTCTTTTGCCTTATAGAATGCCATGGGACATAATGAGAATCGTAATCACAGTAAGTGTCATGAGTCATAGTAGAATATATACCATAAACCTTTGTGAGTAAGCTTTTAACCTTGGGAGATCATGGACATGTGTGACGGACATTAGTAGTCATAGCAAGAAATACCTTAAGCATTGTGAGAGAGACTTTTAACTTTATGAGAGCAATTGTTAACCAACATAAACCATGTGAGCTATAACATGTCCTGATGTTATCCCTACACCAAAAAAATTGGGAGAGACTACTTACCAAAGTAGACTCTATCATACCTAAGAGGATCCACTAAGCTACTAGAAGGATCGAGCCTAAAATATGGGTGACCTTTCAAAGGAGTTAAGCCTCGTCTACATGTGATCCTTTATCATATGGTGGCATGTAGTTATGGGACAATGGGATATTACTACAGGTCGCTTGCCTTAACTATGGGAGAGAGTGCCTATCCCAACATCCACTCGGTGTTAATTAAGCTCTCAATGGAATAGATAAATTATAAGACATAAAGTCAACATCATGTGTGAGGTCCATATCTACTATCCGTCCACTATTTATGGAAATATAGTCATATAATAGCTCCTTAAAACCTTTAGTGATTCAAATATGCAACAGTTATCCTTATTGCATAAAGAATCCATCATTCATATCATTTCATCATTCTTTCATTTCATAAGACTCCCTTTTGATCATAGACATTGCTTTCATAAATATTCATTTGGAGTCAAAAGCTTTCAAGTCGAGCTTCATTGAAAATATAGTAAAATTAGGTGGGTTCTATTCAATTCATCATTCAAACATGATTTTCAATAGAACCATGCATAAACATTATCAATTTAGTCAATTCACATACTTCAAAATAACCCACCATTCATTTCAAATACCCACAATAGTTGAGATAGGATATTACTTGAAATTCAATAATTCATGCAAATGTGTAGTAATATAAGCTTATTTGAACTTAATATCAATAATTTGAACCACAATTTAGCAATTTGAGAAGGATTGAACAAGACCCATTTAAAATTCATAAATTCAAGATAGAAAATTAAGGCATTCATAGGTAGTAATTAATTTCATGCAAATTGAGTCAATAACCACAATTTCAATCATATTTCATGCTAGTAAGAAGAAATTAACAGTACCCATAAAGAATTAATACTTGAATTCAAAGAAATTAGTTGAAAAGGGTTTTGGGACTCCATTGATGGAAGAACCCACAGATGAAAAAACTCGCATACCTTAGAGTGAAGCTTGAAGAATAATTGAAGAGGTCTTGAGAAGCATGAAGAAATCTTAATGCTTGGTCTTCATTGAGGAGCCTTATAATCCTTTAGTTTGAGAGGAATTGTGTAGGAAATGATTTGGGAAAGAGAAGGAATGAAATCTACGGTTTTGGATAGCCAAAAGGGTGGGAAATAACCACAAAATACATCCAAGTTTGATTAAATACAATTAGAAAATTGTCTAAGATGCCCACAATTAAAACTAGAAATTTTCACAGAAATTTACACTATCTGGGAACAAGTCCGTGACGCGGAGGCATTCCCCTACAGGTTATTTTTTCTCAAAGTTCAAATTTCCCCTAGATTTGAGCTTGGCTTGAGTTTAAGCAAATTTGCACTACCAGGGAACAGAGGCGCGATATGCCTAGGTTGTGCACTCTTCTGTTTTGAGCATTTCTTGAAAATTTTATCTTGCCACATACAAATTGGGAAAATCCACCGAAGCCATTTTCCTGTTTTACCATATTATAACACATTCCAAAATTCAAAACACACATGACCTTACAATATCTCCCCCTTGGGAACATTCGTTCTTGAATGAGATCCTACTAGCATAGAATGGACACGAAAAGAGGACTAGCAACTCAACATGAATGCAATAACACATCAAAATACATAGAACATGGGATTTTCAAACTTAGCATAAAAATGACCATTAAAAATCAACTTCATGAACATGAATGCATATGGAAGGACATGAGAATAACTAGAACTCAAAAATTCATAAGGATAGACATGAGAATCTAACACTTCAACTAGCATGGAAAATCAAACACTCGGATTATCAAGTCAATCATGGCATAACGAATATGAAACCAATCCATAACATACCGAATGAAGCAGTCCGAGCCATCTGCTTTCCTCTTATAGTAGACACCGAATAATCTCTCATCTTATGTCCCATATTACCACACTTGTAGCAACTGTTCTTACCATCCATGTATTTTCCTTGATGAGTCCTACTACACCTCTCACAAGGGGAAATAGACGTTCTTCCTTGTTAGGCCTAGACTCCGAGGCATTAGAAAAAGAGAAACCACTATTGGTCCACGCCATATTGAAGTCCCTAGATTTCTCCCTTAGCTTTTTATCTTCTATTTGTTCTGCATATATCATGAGTTAGGAGATGTCCATATCTTTGAAAAACATAGGAGTCTTGAATTCTTTGGACACCAAACTAGAAACATCGGAGATGAATATGCTTATTCTTGCCCTTAGGTCGAAAACTAATAAAGGAGCATACTTAGATAATTCTGTGTATTTGAGGGCATATTGTAAGACCCTGAAAGTTAGAATGTCAGAAAATAGAATGTAAGAATGAAATATCAGAAAAATTTCACCTGTTGAGGTTCACGAAGCCCAACACGGGCCGTATTCCTCACCATAACCCGTGGAATGGAGTTGTGGTAGTGATAGGGTACAAAAGTGAGAGGACCACGGTCGGGTTCATGACCCATATTCATGGTCACAGATCATCAAGTGGTTCGTGGAAGCCAAATCTCAAAACCATTAAATGGATCAGCTTCATGAGGGCCACTATGGCCCGTTGAGTCCCTCAAGGCCCGTGGTGCCCTTCCCTAAAGAGTCCCTAGCTAAGATTGACAAAGGTAATCTTCAAGGACCACCCTATGACCCATGGAGAATTTCTTAGAGCATGGAGATGGTCCATCCAGGGGTTCATCTTAAAGGTTTTAAGTTCAATTCTATAGTGTGGGATAGAATTGGATATATTATAAATTCATGAGAATCTTTATCACTAAGTTAAGTTAAAAGTTTTCTTATCGATTGAGTTTTGATGTAAGATTTTATATAGGTAAATTTCAAAAATTCATATCTCCTAGAATATCAAGAACTAGGTAGACCATCACCTATCAAATTCATAATCTTTATTTCCTATTTCCAACGTCACTGAGTTTGCCTCATTTGGAGTTTGGAGTAAAATGATATGCTAAATTTAGTGAAACCCTTCCGGGCTGTTGTATGTTCACGACCACCCACTATGAACCCTAAAGAGCTTCACGGACCATGAAGAGTTCCATGAAGGCTTGCTGAAATACCTTTTCAGCAACTTTCTGCATGAGTTCCAGGGTTAATTTAGTCCTTTCCAAAGCCTTTTAACCCTATTTTAAGTCTTTTTTGATTGTTTTAAAGGGATATATCATCCCACAAACTAGTATTTCCCTCATTCTCAAATCATAAATACTCTATATAGAGAAAAAATCCTATCAACACTCTCTTCTTCTCCTACAATACTCCATTGAAGGATCAACTAGGGTTTCTAATTCTTCCATCAACTTTCAAAGCTTCAATTAAGGAATCCATCCAAGGTATATGCGCATTGATTCATGGGCATCTTCCACCAATGGAGACCAAAAGATCTTTAACTTTTCAAATGATTTCAAGTATAAATTTTATGAGATTTTGATCAATTCTTCTTTCAAATTCATGAATTAAGTTATATTACATGAGTTTCTACTCAATATGTATGAATTATCACTTATTGCATGACTTCTATAAAGTATTACCTAGACCCATGGATTTACCAAATTTTCAAGTATGAAATTATGAATATTTTCATGGGTCTTTCAATTATGATTTAAACTATGATTACAATACTATTTCAATATGAATTAATAATTATTGTATGGAATTGAAGTATTTTCTATGAATTTCCTAATTACTTTCTCTAGGGTTGATGGTATGAATTTTGTATATTTTAAATTATACTCTTATTGATGTTATCTTCATGAATTATGTATGGCTTGATATAAAGTAGATGATCATGCATGTTATCAATCAAATTTATGAATTCCAAGTCAATTGATCATGTATGCATGTCCTACCCTAATTTCAAGCATAAGTTATGATCATGAATTTTCAGGTTATATTCTAGGAAACCTTTATGAATGACTCATGAAAAGTTATGAATGATGATTCAAAAATATTTTAACCAAGTTCCTGATAGGGTGAGTTAAGGCCCTAAAACATGATTATGAATAAAGGTATGTGAAGATGAAAGGTCTACACTTATATTACATGAGATAAAGTTAAGGAGCTATTACATGATTATGTTCTTATGAAGAGTGGACGCGTAGTAGATATGGCTCCTCCCATATGATGTTGAATTTATGTCTTATGGTTTGTCTATTACATTGAGACTTTACCTAGCACCGAGTGGACCTTGGGATAGGAATTCTCTCTCAGAGTAAAGGCACAAGACCCATAGAAAGATCCCATTATCCCATAACTACTGCCACCGTAGGATAAAGGATCACCCATAGAAGAGACTTAATTCCTTTAATGGTAACCCTAAGTAGAGGCTCGATCCTTCATGTAGCTTAGTCGATCCACTTAGGCATATAGGAGTCTACCTTGGCAAGTAGTCTCCCTCTTATCTCCGATGTATAGGTAAACATTGGGACTCCATGTTATAGGTCACATAGTTTATATCGGTTAACGGTCGCTCTCACAAAGATACAAGGTCCCTCTTTCAATGTTTAAGGTATTTCTTACTATGGCTAATATATATTTTATAAAATAAAGTATGTTCTCTCACCCATGGATTTAATACTTGTTCACTTGATTTGGTAAGTCCTCATGCTTCAGGGAATACCTATCAAGCTTATTTCCTTTGTTGCTACACTTAGACTATTTTGTTATTTTGAGACATTTTTTTCTTGTTAGGGGAACAAGTGGATTTTTCTATGCCACCACATATGTTAGTATGATATAGGCATGTTTAGATATAGCATTGATGTAGTCTGTTTGGATATATGACTTGAGAATTTGTCTTCATTTCTAGACTTCCATGTCAAGATTGTTCTTCCTCTCATTTTTATAATGTTTAACCTTTCCTTATGAATGCAATTAATGCTAAAAGTCTTGGTTGGGATCCTTCAGGTCTTTGATTGCTATGTTACAACTAGGTACTAGGTCGGTTCATAAAAAACTTGGTATTAGAGTACAAGGTTCAAGTGTCTTAGGGTATCTAACATGCTGCATGGAGTATAGTCTTGTTCATTGGTGTGAAGCGCGGTACATCTATGAATAAGAGGCTATGAGTCATGTAGGTAAATGTTTTACTTCTTTCATGATCCATGTTGTGCGATAGAGCATACTCTAGGTCTTTTCCCCCTAACAATTGTTCTTTTCGATTTTCAGAAGATTCCTTCAAGAAGAGCTCTAATCCAAAGAGAGATGGATATTAATGAGGGTGGTCTTCTTGTTAAAAATGGTTTCGAATCATCATTGGTAGAGGATGTAAAATCAATGCAAGACATGGGTCCAACCTTAGTTAAATTAAATAAATTAGTGGTTGATAAGAAGATTGAGGTTCTCTCATAAGGGGGAGATGGAGTGCTTCATTACTAAGGTCGGTTATATGTTCCAAATGTTGATGGTCTAAGAGAAACGATATTTAGTGGAGCACATAGCTCTTGATGGATGCGTTAGGGTAGATTAGGGAGAGAGTGGGTGTTTTGTTGTTACACCCCATACTTTTGTACCGTGAAAGACTTTTGTATCTTGAGAGGTTTTTGAGTTTCTTGGAAGGTTCTCTAGTTTCTTAATTTTCTTGAACCTCTTAAGCTTCTTAAGTTTTTATTTAAGCTTCTTAAGTTTCTTGAAAGGATCGTAAGCTTCTTATAAGTTGTCATGTGATCCGTATAATATATGATGCTATCAAACAACTCTAAGGAAGGGAGAATGTGGAACCCCATAGAAGGGAAGATTGGAAATGTGGTTAGGAGAATCCGGAAGCAATTGGAGGCCAAGTAATGAGTAGTAGGAATCGACTTACTTACGTAAGCTACCAATTTGAAAATCTTACATACTTAAGCTACTTGAGTACATACCAAGGTTACACAGTAAGAATTACAAAGGTTCGTAAAGTAAGAAGAGATTACGAACCCACGAGGAGGAAAAGAAAGCGCCACATGGAAACCCATGAGAGAGAGCCATGTGGCAGCATAGGGGAGTTCCATGTGGCAGCAGCTGCAGAAAGTGGGTGGGGCCCACATGCCACATGGCAGCCCCTAAGTGGAGGGGGTGATGCGTTGGCCCTATAAGGGCTTGACACATGTCACCACTTAGGGGTTGACACGTGTTACACCTTAAGGTGGCCTATATATAGATGTGTTTGAAGACTTTTAAGTCATCCTTATCCTTTAAGTTTTTTTTAATCCAAAAAAATTCAAGAAAACACTAGAAGAAAAGAGAAGAGAAACTTGAGCTAGAGATAAGAGAGATCTTCGGTTTTAGAGGAGAAAAAAAAAATAAGTCTCCAATTTTGTTTCACGAATTAATTACCTAGGGTGCACCACGATGTTATGAAGGTGTTATTAAGGAACATTTATGGTTTGGATCATCCCAAAACGTTACCAAACAGCCATGAAGTTTTAGGCGCGCTAAAGGAACTTCTGAGGCAAGTTTTGGCGATTTCAGACAATGTAAGGCTTTTCCTTTAAAATTGAAGTTTATGATGTTGTTATGGTGTATATTACATGTCTTAAATGAGGCTGGAAGTGAAACAATTTCATAAGAATGCTTGATGTTAGGAACAAACTAAATTGATGTCGCTAGGGTTAAATCGAAGTCGAGTAGTGGGTTCTCATTGTGGTGTTGCGGGTAAAGTTTGTTGGGTTGCGTGTTGCAGGGATTTAAATTATTTTATAAAGGGTGTGGTTTCTTATTGTTGCATCCACATGACCTTCCATTTGGTATGGTTAAAGATTTTGCGAAACAAAGATTAAAAACTCTATTTTTGTATCGTAGTTTGGAGCTTGTATTATGTAAGGTTGAAATGATTTACTTGTAAATATTCTTCTTCTTGTTTTTGCTGGTATGGTTGTTGACATTATGGCTGAGTTGAAATCTTGGGGATGTTGAAGTTATAGGGGAGATGCTGCCCGATTTTCAGTAGATTCAGAACTAGTAACAAACTAGTCGAGGGTAATGGATAATGAAATAACTCCTATGAGTACTTGGGTGTAGAGTTGGAAATTGGAAAGTGAAAGGTAATTAAACTTAGTATTACTTTAATGTTAAATAGGTTCAAAAGACGATGAGGCGAACGTGGTTAAGAGTAGTCCCTAAGAGGTATGTGAAGCTTACCCTTTCTTTCTTTTGGCATGTCTTAGCCTTAAGTGATTGATATACGAAATGTGGGGGTAATTCCATTCATATAACCCCAAGTATGAATCATAAGTATTATTCACTTTTCAATGGTAAAATTACTATACTAGTTGAGTTATTGCCTCTCAAGGCTTCTATATGATGGAGAGTAGTAAGTATGTGAAGTTATCTACTTTCTCTTGGCATGTTTAGGCATAAATACGTAGAGCTACCCTTCTTTCCTCTTGATATGTCTTTGACATAAGTGTGGTGCTATGATGGTAAGGTAATGCAATAATAAGGTTATGATACCGAGCCCATGGCGGGCCGGGTACTATATATGTAAATGATGACTCCTTGAGGAAAAGTAGATACTAGGTAAAGCTTATTCTTTCTCTTCCTTTGGCATGTCCTAATTGTAAGTAACATATGATACGAACTCTGGGTTACTCCACTCTTAAGTCCTGAATGTAATTCATATCTCTTATTCACTTCTGAATGTCAAACCCTTGTAGTAAGTTGAACTACTTTCCTTGAACTCTATATGTTGAGAAGTACTAGGTGTAGAAGCTCCTAGTCCTAAGGACGATGTGACGACGGGTATCCCTAATTCTATGAACTGTTAGTATTACTTTAGTACATGTCTAGGGTCCCCGAGATCCTAAGTGGTATTGGCCTTAATGGCATTTAGAAGGCACTCGAGATGGCTACACTACTATTCTGGTCCTCAAACGTAGCTTAATCATCTTACATTGTCGAGTCTCTGATGATGATTTAGATTGTATATGGTTACTCACTACTTTACTCGTGTATACTATAACACATCTTTCACCGAGTCCCATAAAGGACCGGGTATAGTATATGATGATTATGACACCGAGTCCCATAAAGGGCCGGGTACAGTATATGATGATATGATGACACCAAGTCCTATAAAGGGACGGGTACGATATATAATATATACATCGGGCCGAACCTTCCTTGGCATTACTATATAATATACGGATCGAGATAAACATTCCTCGGTATTACTATATAATATACTGATCAGGCCAAACATTCCTCAATATTACTATATAATATATGGATCGGGCCGAATGTTCTTCGGTATTACTATATGATATGTGGATCAGACCGAATGTTCCTCGACATTACTATATAATATACAGATCGGGCCGAATATTCCTTGGTATTACTATATGGTATATGGATTGGGCCATATGTTCCTCGGCATTATTATATGAGATACCACTAATAGTATGCAGATGCTTATGATAACATAGTGATGTAGTCGTTGCACCAAGTCCCCGAACGGGATGGGTACAGTACGTGATGATAGTATATACGACCTTATGTTATAAGCTACAGGTACAGTAAATGATTAGATATCACACTTGCCCCTGCATCACTACACCAACTATAATTTCCTTATGATGTCTATGTTTTACATACTCAGTACATATATCGTACTGACCCTCCTTTTCTTGGGCGGGGGCTGCATTCATGCCCGTAGGTACAGATGCACACTTTGGGGATCTGTCAGCATAGGAGTTCTACTCAGCAGTTCAGAAGTGCTCAATAGTGCCAGACCCTAGTTTTGGTATTAACCCTCGATGTATATATTTATTTGTTCACGAGTACGGCGTGGGCTCTATCCCACCTTATGTTACTGTTCTTACTCTTAGAGTTCTGTGGACATGTATGTGGGTTGTGTATATGTATGTATGTATAGTTGTACCAATATGATATGATAGCCTCGTTGGCTTATATATTATCTTGCCTGTTAGCACACTATGACTCAAATAGGAGACATATTTACTTATGGTTAGCAAGGGTATATACGAGTGTCCAATTCGGACACCCATCACGGCCTATGGAGTTGGGTCGTGAAAAAAGTGGTATCAGAGTAGTTTGGTCCTCGGAATTTCTACAGACTGTGTTTAGTAGAGTCTGGTTTATTGTTGTGTGGTGCACCACATCTATAAATAGGAGGCTACAAGACATTTAGGATATTACCTTTCTTTCTTGTCTTAGATCATGCTATAGATCCGAGTCATAGGAAAACTCCTTATACTAACCTTAGACTTTAGCAGAACGACGACATCAACCGGAGGAAGTAATTGATGACATTGGAAATTACAAAGCACGCAGGTAAGTAAGGGAACAAAAGGTATCTGTTGGGTAAGGTATTGACACATGATTGAAACATAAAGCCAAAAACTGAAAGGAAGGTAGACCGAAAAGTGTAACAGATGCAGGTTGAGTTCGACACATGAGGTAAGTCCATCATTTTCATACTATTGTTGATATTGGAAGCCATGTATGGCTGCGATATG
The DNA here is from genome assembly GCF_947179165.1 of Solanum dulcamara. Classification (NCBI taxonomy): domain Eukaryota; kingdom Viridiplantae; phylum Streptophyta; class Magnoliopsida; order Solanales; family Solanaceae; genus Solanum; species Solanum dulcamara. The sequence goes on along the minus strand of NC_077247.1, from coordinate 4,246,422 downwards.
AGATGATATTGAAATCCCTGTGTGGCTGTGATAGGATATGAATATATATATATATGTTGGCACTGTGAGGCATTGTTGGTATTTCCTGCGTGCAGGTTTTGGAGATAGTAAGGAGTATAGAGGAAACTCTGCCAAAATTTTCCCAAAACAAAAAAAGGGGGGGGGAGGGAATGAAACATAGATTCTTAATATGTCTTGGAAGTTGATACCGAGTACCCCTATTATGTTGAACTAAAGCCGTAAAAGGTACCCTACAGGTCGTCGATGAGGGGCACCCTTTTTACTTTGGGAAATTTTATTTTGGATAAACAAAAGCCTATCTGAGCAACAAAGTTTATACTAAGGTATCTTCAACTGTATTTCGCCTTAGGAAAAGGTCACGTTGAGGGGCAAGATGCCCGATGATGGAGTTTCATTCTTGTTGGAAAGTATAGAACCCTCAAGTATTATTAGAAGACAAGATAAGTTGTTTAAGACTCAAGAATAGAAGGACTACTACAGGGAGCACTCAAGATAGGCATGATCAATTAAGTATGAGTATCGGACGAAAAAAGGAATAGATAGCTACGAACTGAAGGTGTAGTATGTCAAATATGCTGGAACAGAATCATATGCGTATGAATAGTTGAAAATGAACAAGAGGATGACATGGGTACACCCTAAAAGGGGGGAAGAGAATAATAGAAATACAAGCGTAAGAGAAAATCAACTGATGCTATTATATGTAAATAGGAACGCTTAAACTTCAAACGAGATCCCATAAGGGATGGATGTGATCATACTAGCACTAACGCACCGGATCTCATCAGAACTCTGAAGTTAAGCATTCTTGGGCGAGAGTAGTACTAGGATGGGTGACCCCCTGGGAAGTGAAAGAGGAAATAAAACACAAGTATCTGTGCCTATTCCCTACATCTACAAGTAATCCTAACCTTTGGAACTCTGATATTGATTGCTCGATGAAAGTATATGTTATGGCAATGGGACAGAGAAACTCTCCATATAGTTTGTATAAGATATGGAGAAAGGTTTGGTTCATATTCGAGGACGAATGTTCTAAAGGGGGCAAGGATGTTACACCACGTACTTTTGTACCGTAAAGACTTTTGTATCTTGAGAGGTTTTTGAGTTTCTTTGAAGGTTCTCAAGCTTCTTAAGTTTCTTAAGTTTATTGAACCTCTTAAGCTTCTTAAGTTTTTATTTAAGCTTCTTAAGTTTCTTGAAAGGATCGTAAGCTTCTTATAAGTTGTCATATGAACCGGATAATGTTATACCCTGTACTTTCGCACCTTGGGACATTGTTTGAAGTCTCTTGAAAGTGCCATGTGATCTATACTATCTTTCACGCTATCAAATAACTCTAAGAAAGGGAGCATATGATGCCCCATAGTAGGGAAGGTTGGAAATAGAGTTATAAGAATTCGGAATGAGTTGGGGGCCAAAATAATAAGTCGTGGGACTCGACTAACTTGCATAAGCTACCAACTTGGAAGTCTTACATACTTAGGCTACTGGAGTACATGTTGAGCTTCTGTAGCAAGGATTACATAGGCTCCTAAAGTAAGATGAGATTACGAACCCATGGAAGAGATGGAAGGAGGAGTAGCACCTACTCCGAAGCAAGCAGGTGATGCACCTACTTGGACCAAGTAGGTGACACACCTACTTAAGGTGGGTCCCACACTGCCATGTGGCAGCAAAGAAGTGGGCGCATGATTGAGGTGGCACCCTAGGGACTGCCACGTGTCACCCCTAGGGGATGCAATGTGTCACCCTTTAAGGAAGGTTATATATTAGTCATCTTATGACTAAACCTTCATTTTCAGCATTCTTAACTTAGAATTTGAGAGAAAAATTAAGAGTGAGAAGAAACAAAGCTATGGTTTGGCTAGAACAAGGTGATCCCTTGACTTTTGCTCCGTGAATTAATTATTTAAGGTATCGTACGGTTACATGAAGGTGTTTAATAGCATAAAATCACTATTTGGGGCAGCAGGAAGTGCAGCAAGCAGCCCCACCAATTTTCAGCACGTTAAGGAGCTTCCGAAGTCAATTTTCAACAAGGTAAGGTTTGATTCTCTTGTCCCACGTTTGGGTAAGTGTTTAAGCATGTTATGGATGTGTAAATATGAGTTGTATACGTGAAAATATGTACGTCACCATTGAAGGAGGCTGCAAGTCGTGTAGGGACTGTTTAGGTGTATTCTAGTCGGCTTAAAGTTTAACTAGTGTTGTCGTTAGCATGGTGTTGTGTTTGGAGGTGATTTATCTATGTTGCAGGTATCGAACACGACTAAAAATGACTGTATATGCTGGTGGGTTCAGCCACGTGACACCCCATTTCGTGTGGTTAAAAGTTTTACGAAATAGAGATTAAAAACCCTATTTTGGTGTCATAGTTTTAAGCGAGTTGTTTTGAGTTTGTGTTGTGTAATGTTGAAGTGGTTCACTTGTATATAATCTGCTGATTGTTTTTGTTGGTTGTCTGGAGTAATTGAGGATGTAATTGGAAGTTTGGATAGGGCAAGTTATGGGGGAAGTGCTGCCCAATTTCCGTTAACTTCTTAACTAACTTATAGACTAGTCAAGAAAAGCGAATAAGGAATTGATTCCTGTAGGTGCTTGGTTGTGGATTTAGAAGCTGCAAAGTTAAAGGTTATTAATATTGGTATTACCTTTGTATTAAATTGGTCCAGAGGACAACGAGACAAGCTGGGTTAAAAGCAATCGATAAGAGGTATGTAAAGCCTATCTCTCCTTTCTTTTGGCATGTCTTCACGTTAAGTAATGAATGATATGAGTTTGCGGGTAAATCTACTCATAAATGCCAAGCGTAACTTATGATCCTCATTTACTTCTTAATGAAAGCACTCTTACAGTAATTGAATTAGGGCTTCTCAAGCCTTTCATACGTTAGGAAGTGATGAATATGTAAAGCTATCCTTCCTTTCTCTTGGCGTGTCTTAGTCTTAAGTATGATGTGTATGTGAAACATGGGGACAAATCTAATCATGAAGCTCCGAATATGATTCACGACTCCTACCTACTTCTTGAAGTGAGAGCTCCTATGCTAATTTAGTTAGTATCTCTCACTGTCTCCTAGATGATGAAAAGAAGAGGGTATGTAAAGCTTAACTCTTCTTCTCTCTTTGCATGTTTTAGCTATAAGTGGTTGGTGTATGAAATGTGGGGGACAAATCCATTCTAAGAACCCCAAGCATGATTCGTACATCTTATTCACTTTTTGATGTTAGAACTCTTGCGATAGTTGAGTTATTGTCTTGTAAGCCTCTTACGTGATGAAAATTTCTATACGTGAAGCCTATCCATCCCTTCTCTTAAAATGGCTTAATGTAAGTGAAATGATATGTGATATGAGTTACAGATAGTTCTATTTATAGATTCCGGATGTAACTCATGACTTGTACTCACTTTTGAATGATAAGGGCATTGAAGTAGTTGAACTACAACCCTTGAGCCTTCTATAGGCTGGATAGTGATGGGATGTGTAAGCTCCTATACCTAGGAGCTCTTGAACATGCTTTATGGTGATATTTGAGGGTTGTTTGATATGTTACAGAGTTTTACATGCATGTATATGCATTATGATATATATGAATCAGGTCGAATGTACCTCGGCATATTTTTCTATATAAGGATCAGGCCGTATGTTCCACGGCATGATATATTATATACGGATCAGGCCGTCATACCTCAGCATTATTATATGATATATAGATCAGGCCATAGTACCTCGACATTATTATATAAGGGGTGTGCCCCACATGCCATGTGGCAGCCCCTAAATGGAGGGGGTGATGCGTTGGCCCTATAAGGGCTTGACACGTGTCACCACTTAGGGGTTGACACATGTCACACCTTAAGGTGGACTATATATAGATGTGTTTGAATACTTTTAAGTCATCCTTATCCTTTAAGTTTCTTTTTATCCAAAAAAATTCATGAAAATTCTAGAAGAAAAGAGAAGAGAAACTTGAGCTAGAGAGAAGAGAGAGGTTTGGTTTTGGAGGAGAAAAAAAGGTAAGTCTCCGATTTCGTTCCGCGATTAATTACCTAGGATGCATCACGATGTTATGAAGGTGTTAGTAATGAAAATTTATGGTTTGGAGAAGCCCAAAATGTTATCAAACAGCCATGAAGTTTTAGGCGCGCTAAAGGAACTTCCGAGGCAAGTTTTGGCGAGTTTCGGATAAGCTAAGCTTTCAATTTGCCTCTGACCGTCAACCAACCTAAGGCTTTCCCTTTAAAATTGAAGTTTATGATGTTGTTATGGTGTATATTACATGTCTTAAATGAGGCTAGAAGTGGAAGAATTGCATAAGGATGCTTGATGTTAGAAACAAACTAAATTGATGTCGCTAGAGTTAAATCGAAGTCGAGTAGTAGGTTGTCATTGTGGTGCTGCGGGTGCAGCTGGGTTGGTTGCGTGTTGCAGAGATTTAAAGTATTTTAAAAAGGGTGTGGGTGCTTCTGGTTTCAGCCACACGACCCTCCATTTGGTATGGTTAAAGATTTTGCGAAACAAAGATTAAAAACTCTATTTTTTTATCGTAGTTTGGAGCTTGTATTATGTAAGGTTGAAGCGATTTACTTGTAAATATGCTTCTGGTTTTTGTTGTTGGTATGGTTGTTGACATTGTGGTCGAGTTGAAATATCGGGGATGTTGAAATTATAGGGGAGATGCTGCCTGATTTTCGATAGATTTGGAACTAGTAACAAACTAGTCGAGGGTAATGGATAAGGAAATAACTCCTATGAGTACTTGGGTGTAGAGTTGGAAATTGGAGAGTGAAAGGTAATTAACCTTAGTATTACTTTAATGTTAAATAATATCAAATGATGACGAGGCAAACATGGTTAAGAGTAGTCCCTAAGAGGTATGTGAAGCTTACCCTTTCTTTCTTTTGGCATGTCTTAGCCTTATGTAATTGATATACGAAATATAGGGGTAATTCCATTCATATAACCCCAAGTATGAATCATAAGTATTATTCACTTCTCGATGGTAGAATTCCTATACTAGTTGAGTTATTGCCTCTCAAGGCTTCTATATGATGGAGAGTAGTAAGTATGTGAAGTTTTGTCCTTTCTCTTGGCATGTTTTGGCATAAGTACGTAGAGCTATCCTTCTTTCTTTTTGATATGTCTTTGACATAATTGTGGTGCTATGATGGTAAGGTAATGCAATAATAAGGTTATAATATCGAGCCCATGGTGGGTCGGGTACGATATATGTAAATGATGAATCCTTGAGGAAATATAGAGACTAGGTGTCACGACCCAACCCCATAGGCCGCGACTGGGATCCGACCTGGACCTCCGTATACATATCTATTAGTTGTGGTCAAGTCAAACTATAGACAACATAATACCATGCATTAGAACTCTATTAGGTGATAACATTTTCATAAACCTGTAGCCTCTTTCATTTGTATCACATCATGAAAGGGCACGCAAGCCGACAAGGCTGCCACAACATAATAACATGTATCATATATCAAGTAGACCCAGCTGAACCAAACTGACATACACAACCCACTTATACATGTCTACAGACCTCTAAAAATGTTAACAATAATATATGACGGGACAAGGCCCCCACCGTACCCCTAAATAAACAAAAGTAGTCATATACATCTGTGGTCAGTACTAAAACTAGGCTCTGATATAAAGGAGCCTATTCCAGCTGAGCTAAGCAGAATTTTAAGCTGATGGACTCCCAAAACCTGTATCTGTACCTGCGGGCATGAAACGCAGCCCCCCCCTCCCCCGAAGAAAGGGGGTCAATACGACATATGTACTGAGTATGTAAAACGTAACATAGTACAACTGGAAGCATATCTGTAATAGAGAAGCAGGGGGGTAAAATATCAAATCAGAAACTTGTACTTGTACTCGGTGAATCATAAAAGTATGCATGCTCAAATTACACAATATAGTCGGCCCTTTCAGGGATCCGGGGAATCATATATGTTGGACCATCATAGGCCCGGCGCCATCACCTCCTTATTACATCACATCATCATATATATACATACGTACCCGGGCCTCTAGTGAGGAACTCGGTGAGTTTTTTATGTCATTGCATTATCATGTGCTCGTATAGCATACCTGGCCTTTTAGTGAGGGACTCGGTGGATAATGTAGTGAACTGCGCACGTCTATGTACCCGGCCTGGGACTCGGTGATAGAAGGGTTATACTATGCACAAGTAGAGTAGTGAGTAACCATATGCAATTTAAAACATTATTAGAGACTTGACCGTATAAGAAGATTAAGCTTTCATCTAAGGACCCGAGTAGTAGTGTAGTCATCTCGAGTGCCCTCTAAATTCCATTAGGGGATATATCAATTAGCATCTCGGGGACCCTAGACACGTACTAAAGTAATGCTAACCGCTTAAGGAATCTGAAATACTTGTTATCATATAGTCTTTAAGGCTTGGAGCCTATACATTTATTACCTCTTTAACATATAGAAGTAACCAGAATTCCATCTTGATATGATAAATAGTGATGCCCAAGGAAAATAGTTCAACTATTACACGAGTTCGATATCCAGAAGTAAATAGGAGATGCTTAAGAGTGGAATTACCTCAAAGATTGTATCATATTCTACTTATGTCTAAGATATGCCAAAACAAGGAAGAGGATAAGCTTTACACAGTCTATACTTTCCTTCATGGGGTTATTACGTACACATTTTGTACTAGGACCATTATGGGGCTCGGTGAACAACTATGGAATCATAACCTCATTTTCATGCCAACTACCTCTCAGGAGAAAGGAAGGATAGGCTTACATACACTACTTCTTACCACGTGGAAGCCTTGAAAGGCAGTACTCGACTCTTGTAGGGTTTCCAACATCAAGCAGTGGATGGGGATTATGAGGTGTACTTGGAGTCCTGGGAATGGAATTATCCCCACATTTGACATACAATCCACTTAAGGCTAAGATATGCCAAAAGAAAAGAAGAATTGCTCTACATACTTATGCCAAAAACATGCCAAGAGAAAACTTCACATACCTCTTTCGGGTTACTCTTTATCACGTTTGCCTCGTCGTCCTTTGAACCTATTCAACACGGAAGCAATACGAATATCAAAAACCCTTGACTTTTCAGCATCTTAAGTTACACCCAAGTATTCATTGAACTCATTTTCTCGCTCGTCTTCTCGACTAGTTCTTTAGTTAGTTAAGGCGTTACCGAAAATTGGGCAGCACCTCCTCTATAAATGCCCTATCCAAATTCCCAATTACATCCATAATCACTATAGCCAACCAAAAACAACAACCTGTAGATCATATACACATAAAACATGGAAACATTACACAACACAAGCTCCAAACAACTTGCTTAAAATTACGATACCCAAAATAGGGTTTCTAGTCTCTATTTTGTAAAACCTTTAACCGTACGAAGCGGAGGGTCGTGTGTATAAAACCAGAAGTTCCCACACCTCTTTAAGAATAATTATTATCCCTTCAACACACCAGCACCCACCTACAGCCGCAGCACCACAGCACAACACCCTACTCGATTTCAATTTAACTATAACGACTTTAATTTAGATTATTTCTAGCATTACGTATTTTTATGAAATTTTCATATCTCGAGCCACTTACAAGAAGTGTAATACACTCCATAAAAATACCAAAAACTCCAAATTGAAAGGAAAGGCCTTACCTTACCTGAAATTGGCCAAAACTCGCATCGGAAATCTCTTGAAGTGCTGAAATGAAGTGGACTATTTGTGCCACTTCTTCTCTGCCCCAAATTGTGATTTTATTCTATTAAACATTTTTATGTAACCATGGGATACCTTAAATAATTAATTCATGGAATGAAAGTCGGAGGCTTACCTTTTTGGGACCAAACACGTAGCCCTCTTCTTCTTGCTCCTAACATTTTTCTCTCACATTTATAAGTGTAGGGATGAATAAATGACTCCTTAGTAATAATAAGGTACCTATATACACCTTCACTTTATCGAGGAACAACTTAGATAATTAATTCACAGAGGAAAATTGAAGACTTACCCTTTTTTTCCTTTGTTGTCGTAGGTACTCTCTCTTAGTCCTTAGGTTTTCTTTTCTTTCTTTGTTTAAGTTCTTAGATGAAAAATGAATTAATACTCATCCAAACATACATATATATACCTCCATAGGAGGTTACATGTGTCATCCCCATAGAGTGACACGTGTCTAGCCCCTATTGGGCCACATATCCATGCCATGCCTCCTAGGCTGCCACGTGTCCTTGGTGGGGACCACCCCCTAAGTAGGTGGGTCACCTACTTGACCCCAAAAAGGTGTGTCACCTTCTTCCATGTGTCACTTCCCTATGCTTCCACGTGGAACCTCCTCTTGCTGCCACATGTCGCTCTCCTCCCTCTTTATGGGTTTATTCCACTTTAGTCGTGCTAGCTTAATTCACATTCGAGCATGAATGTTCCCAAGGGGGGATATTGTAAGACCCCAAAAGTTGGAATGTCGGAAAAAAGAATGTAAGGATGAAATCTAAGAAAACTTTAACCTCTTGAGGTTCACGAAGCCCATCACTGGCCATATTCAGCACCATGGCCCATGGAAGGGATTCTTCGTAGTGCTTGAGAATGAAAGTGAGAGGACCACGATCGGGTTCACATCCCATAGTATGGTCACGGACCATCAAGTAGTACGTGGAAGTCAAATCTCAAAACCATTATGTGGGCCATCTTCATGAGGGCCACTATGGTCTATCGAGTCCATCACAGCCCACGATCCCCTTCAGTAAAGAGTCCCTGTCCAAGCTTGACCAAGGCAATCTTCATGGACCCCCTTACGACCCGTGGAGCTTTTCACAGACCATAAAGATTTTCCGTCTAGGGGTTCATTTTTTTCTCAGGGGTGTTAAGTTCAATTCTTTAGTATGGGAATAGATTTGGAGATATTTTAAGGTCACAAAAATCCTTTAGCACAAAGTTACGTTGAAAGTTTCCTTGTCGATTGAGTTTTGACGTAAGATTTTACATCAATATGCAAAACGAAAGTAGTAGTAATATCCCAGATTCAAACAAGTAACGAAGTAGAAAAACTAAAAAAATAGAACTTAAGAGTGATGAATAATTTGTTTTAAGATATCCTTGTGTCGTACTGAATATGAGGTGTTGAAATAGAAAATGAAAGAATTATGTGTTCTTCTCTTTCTTTCTCTACTTTTTGTTTTTGTTCTTGTCCTCCTCTTAAAAAGAAAATGTAGTCTTATTTATAATAATCAAAACAATCATGAAATAAGAAATTCACTATTTTTCGTCAGACTTTTCCCCAAAATATTCAATAAGATGAGCCAAAATTCACCAAGGGATCCCCAAATTTCAACAACAGAATCAAGCAATATTTCAACTATCACGACCCGACCTAGGGCATAGTCGTAATACGGCGATCGAAATCCCGGGAGCTCCAACCAAGCCTCTTGTACATATAATAAGCATACATAAGGTAAAGTAAAATCGAAAACATCATAAGAGAGTCTAAACCATGAATAGTAAATGAAGAATGTCACATGACAACATAGACTCAAAATATTTATCCAACTAGATGCCTCTACTCATGAAAATTGGCGGGGGTCTAAGACATGTCCCTAGCTCACCCTCAATATAAAATATAGAAAAAGTCTTTAAAAATAATAACTAACTCAATGACTAGTCCCCGATAAATGAGGGCTCACCACATACATCGCCGGATAGGAAAGCTTAACTAGCCATGTAGATGAATGTGATCTTCAACCTCAACCCCTACATTACGAGATAATGTAGGAAAAAAGTATGCATTAGTACATTGGAATATACTAAGTATGAGGACATGACATGCAACATGAATCATAAGATGCAGTGACCAAGATTATACATGATAAAAAGGTTAAGTAAAGTCATGAGGAATACCACGATGATCAAGTATTTAAAAGACATAGATGAAGATCATAAAGTAGTTTAATAGTCATAAACATATGTGGGATAGGAACCATAACCGACATTAAGACCATACGAGCTATAACATAGAATCTCGTTATCTCTCCATACAACAAAGAAAAGGAGAATCTACTTGCCAAGGTAGACTCTACCCCGCTAGGCGGGTCATGTACATACATTATATGTGGATCCAATAGTTAGTCCATAAAGGTAACCTACGATGGCATGTAGTTTAAGAGACATGAGGTTGCTACTAGGGCTTTTGGTAGGGCCCCAACCTCAAGTCCACTCAGTGTTAAGTCAAATCCCATAGAATAAATACATATCATAGGAATCATAGTTAACATATCATAGATATGATCATAGGTTTGAAACTGATAGAGTAGCTCATTTCATAATATAAGTGCAATGTGAGTATTGTCCTTCCACATTACAAATTATACATACATAATTCATATCATTAGGCCTTAAGTCACCACATAGGGCCCTAATTGTAACAACCCCTAAAATATTGTATGTCGGTATTTCAATTCTTGATGAAAATAATACAGCCTCTGTATTTTGGGCATAACTCTTCATAGGTTGGTCCAAATTAAGTGATTCAAATTTCTGGATAATCACAACATCCTTACCTACAACTTTCATGAAGAACATAACTTCAAATTCGGAGTATAAGTAGGTCAAATAAATTAATCTTTGCAAGATATAGTGCTGTGACGGAATTGAGTGTTGATAGAAGAAAATTCATATCTCACTGTAGGTTGCTCCAAATTGGTTGATTCTTGAACGATATGAAACTAGACTTCCATATCTACAATTCTTATGAAGACACTAAATCCTAATAAGGAATTTATCTTATTCAAACGCAGCTTCGAAAACGAGTATTTTGTTAAAAAGAACTCATCTTACCTACCATGGAAACATCTAGATGCAGTTGACATCATGCATGACATAAATTGTCCTCCATTTAACATCATCCATGACATCAATATATTCCATTAAATTTTCAGATTTTTCTTTATAATTATTTTATTTATTGTTAGGTCCCTCTTTCCCACCTATAAATACCCACCTTATTTCCTCATTTTATTCATCAAGCTTTCTTAAGCATTTCTTCTCTCTATATACTTCTTCTCAAATATAGTTTTAGTTTTAGTAGTATAAAAATACTACTCCGGTTATTCTTATACTCCGAGTAGTACACAAAACGCTCCGGCGAGAAGAAAAGGCTAGGGATCCAAGAGTATTCCAATTCGGAGTAAACCTTCAGATTTAAGGTATGTAAGGCTTTCATAGCATCGGATTGAGTTCGTCCATGCGCCCAATATTTAAATTCATTATAATTGAGTTATAGTTGAGTTTTATCCAAATCTTGAATTCTAAATGAATTAATTCTTCTTCTATTGAGTTAGATATATTTATGCATTAATATTATTATTATTGTTATCTCTCATATTATTGGAATTATTGTTCATGGCTACTTTCCCATGAATCCTAATTGATTTGATGTTCATGAATATTTTTACACATGTTTTGAGTAAAGATGTTGGCTTTTTATTATTTTTATTGATAAAAAGAGAGTTATATGAATTAATACTATATATGTATTTTATTGAGTTTTGAAAGAGCAAAAGAGTTGAATTTGAATGAATTTGAGAAAATGATATTTTGAGCAAGATGTTTTGATGAGATGAAAATGATGTTTTTGGAAGTATAATGATTGATGAACATGAAATGAGATGAGTCTGATGATTTAAATTAAAGTCCAATGAGACTAGATGATGAGTTTAATATGAGCACATATTTTGGGAGTAGTATTGAGCACCGAGTTGGGTAAGAGTTTAATTTACTCAAACCCCAAAACTACGTAGCCAGCGTAGGATGGAGGCTATGCCTCTTAAGTCCCAAAAAGAGGACTTTGATGAATGGATCCAAGATGGTGATGTCCTTTACCCTGGCAAGGTATTGGATGGATGTGGCAACGACATCGCTTCGTTGTATCATCGCTAGCTCATAAGTGATGGTTGTCGGTTAGAGAAACTCCCAACTGAGTAAGCATTGTTTATTACTATTATTTTTATATTTTAAACTTGCATTACATATTGATGTTGAGATAATGTTGAGTTTTGAGCTGAGTTTTCTCGAGAGGAGTTTATTGATATCTGTCCTTACCTTCCTGCCATTTTACATACTCGTACATTCCACGTACTAACGTCATTCGACCTGCATCGTTTTATGATGCAGATACAGGTGTTAGAGATCCTCAACAGGCGCATCGTTGAAGATCATTTCTTTTCAGCTATTTGGTGAGTCCTTCTTGTATTCGAAGGAACTCCTTATCCTTTTATTATTGTTGAGTGTGATGTTTCTTTTGAGGTAGCCATGGACATGTCATTGGCACCATCTAATAGTATTAGAGGCTTCATAGACAGAGTTTGATGATGTAATCGGAGTAGTTCTCCTTAGAAACTACTTCTTCTAAGAATTATCTATTTTTCCTTTGATTATGACAAGCCCACATTAGTATTATTAAGTCTTCCGCTGATGAACAAATGAGTAATGAGACCAAGTGGTTCTCTCAGAAGCCAGAGATGGTTTCTGAGTGCCGGCCACGCCTAGGGTACCCTCTCGGGGCGTGACACTAAGTCACCTTTTCCATAATTTGTATGAAGAAAGCATAATTTGAAACATACTTAAAATCATACTTGAATAGTCACGCTTGAAACTAAATTCATGTAATGGAGGAGTAATTCATGCTTGGTTGAGATATTAAATCATAAATGAAATGAAATTCATGCACTTGGAAGAGTAGTTGATGAGAGGTAAGGATCAACAAAATAAAAGAAAAGAACTTTATCACATATGTGACACTAGGGAAATGTGTTTTCTAGAAAACTGGGCTATGGCGCTACAATGGCGCATCGCACCAAGGTGTAAAACACTGGGCTCTCTGTAGGAGCTATAGTTGCGCATCGAGCCAGGATGTAAACTACAGAGACACATTTCTGGCACGATAGTGGTGCACCGCCCTAGCATTTTCCCAGCAAATTTCCAGATTTTTATCGTTTTTCCATGAATTTTCATCCCCTATAATGAGATCCTAAGTCCTAATTAACAATATAATGAATATATATATATATATATATATATGAATAATCTACCAATCTCAAGCAATTACCAATCAATTTATACAAAAAATAGATTTGAATTCACAAAATACATCATAGCTCATGTAATTAAAGTTGAAATTAAGAAGATTAAAGTTTTAATTGAAACTCATGGAAGATTTAAGAGATTATTTGGGCTCCATAGGTGAAAGGTACCCATGGATGAATTCCACATACCTTGAATACAAATTATGAAGGAAACTTGAAGAAGAACTTGAAAATCAATGGAGAATTTAAGAAGATTCTTGCTAGGTCTTCAATGGAGATCTAGAGAGCCCTTTTTTTGTAGAGAAAAGATTTTTAGGATGGGTGATTAGTGAATGAATAAGGAAAATCAAGAGCTTCGGGAATTAAATAGATTAGGAACCTAGCTCAAAAACTGTCTAGGTTCATTCCCCCTATAAAAATAGCGAAAAGACTACTTTGCCCTTAATAAAAATTTCTCTTAACCTACCAATGGATTCACCAAGGCTAAGTATTCATATTATTATGTCACACTCTATCTTTCTCACACCTGGGATATTACAACATCAAATCTTTCAAGATTTTTAGTAACCAAATCATTTATTGGTTTGGTCAAATAATTTAAAAATTGGTGAAAAAGTCAAGAAACACAACTAAACAAAGTCCTAAAATTATGGAAAAAGAGTCCCTTATCAATAAATGTAAAAGTATTATTTCCTTAAGCGAAGACTAAATAAAAAATAAAAAATTAAACAAAGACTACCATAAAACTCAGAATAAGAATTTGTTTAAATTGCAACAGCAAGTTACTTGAAAATGAGGAAAACTAAATTTCAAGGCAAAAATAAATGTCTATTACGTAAGTAGTAGACAATGTAATCATCCATCCCAACAATTAAAGTAACAAAACTATTTTAAACTTTACTTTAAAGAAGTGGGGTACTAACTTTATTTTAAAGTAGTGGGGTACTAACTTTATTTTAAATTTAATAAAGAGGCAAGATTAATTATGATAAATGCCAAAATAATTACTACATGTTAGCAAATTAAAAAAATGTTAATTACTATAATTATTTCCCAGCATTTTCATCAATAGATTATGTCCATAATCAGTAAAACATTAAACCTTTACCAAATCTAACAAAATATTCATTATCAGTTAGTTAATCAGACAAATACCCAGATTAAAGGATATGCTTAAGTTCTTACCAAAACAAAAGCAATAATTCTAGAAAGGGAAAAGGGGGCAATCATATTACACAAGAACAATCAGAATTAAAGCTAATTTTGAAAATTGAAAAAAAAAACATTTTATCCAAGCTGATTTGGAATTGAAAGAGAGAGATCATATATATGACTAAATTTGATAGTTGAGGAGGCTCAAACGTATGGGAATATTAAACGAAAGAATTCTCATTATAAAATTTCAGTTATAGTATGCTACAAATCAAGATAACATGTGTATTGATTCTGAACAAACGGGATTATGAATCTAAATAGAACCTGCAGCCCACACATATAAATAAAAATCTAAAAGTAAATAAACTAACAACTTGATATACCACAAATTTAACAATTTATTTGAAGCGGAAATAAAGAACTGAAGTGATGGAGTAACATGTAAACAGTACGAATCTTATAAGTAAGAAAATAAGAATAATGGACAGAGTAATCAATCATCCCAACATTTGTTATGAAAACAAAAATCTTTAAATGGAGTCTAATATGAAAAAAGTCTAAATCTTCCAAGCAAGGAACTTATTAAGAACACCGAATACAAAATATAATCATCCCAACATGTACACAATAATCATAAAAGGAGTGTGAACTTTTAGATCTATTCAAAAAGAAACACAATATATAGTAAATAAGATTGAAATAAAACCATAACAAGAAGGATCTATGAAGATCCTTCTTCGACCTCTCATCTTGTTAGTTCTAACGACAGCATCTCTCCTTCATCACTGGTCGAAGTCGCTGGTCGGCATCTGGTTTTTGTTCGCTGAAGGTTGCTCGAGCTCTCCGTTGATTGATTGATTATTGTTGTTTTCTCTTGTTTGGAGCTGAGGAGTTGTTTCCATCTTCAGGTTGCAGAGACATTGGTGTTAAGGAGCTTCCACTGGATAGAAGCTCACTGTAGATGAAGGAGCTACTAGTTGTTGTCGTCTTCAGGTTATAGCAGCGTTGGTGTTGAGGAGTTGCCACTGTATCATAGCTCGCCGGAGATGGAGGAGCTGCTGATCATTACCGCCGCTGGAGGTTGCTGTTGGCTCGCTGCAGCTAGAGGTGCGACACAGGCGGTTGCGGCTGTCTTCTCCAGACAGAAGCTCACCAGAGAAGTTTGCCATGGCAGTTGTGTGGAGACGAAGAGCAGCGCTGGCTGCTGTGGCGCTCGTTGGTGGAGAAACGTGGGGGAGAGAGGAGTATAGAGGAGGCGTGAGGGAGATGAGGGTGAGGAGAGTGGCAAGTTCATGGAGGTGGCAGCGTTCTTCTCTTTAGGAAAAGATGATCAAAATGAATTAGGGTAAGGGAGGGTAGTAATTAGAAATAAGGGAATAAGGAGGGATTAAATCACAGCCATTGATTAGTATAGATGAAGGGATGTATTAAAAGAGAGATTTAAAATTAGACCACATTAAAATCAATTAGGATAGAATTATAATTAATTTTTAAGAAAAATGCCTAAATAAATTGGATAAAAAGGACTATGCTTTTAAATAAATTGTAGGAAAATTGAATAGATTTCCATCTAGTTAATAACCATAATATATATATTGAATAAATAAAATCATAAACTTTATTAAGTATTAATATTTTATAAAGTAACTACTTATATATATACTATGTAAATATATGTACATATGTATATATATCGTACGTATGCATATAATACGTACTAAAATAGATGTATAATTAATATAGTCAACTAAAATATATAATAAATTCAATTAGGTAATAACTTTATAAGCACGTGTATATAAGACGTATTAAAATAGATATGTAACATGTACATATTAATATGAATAAGTAAATTATAAAATAAACTTAGTTAGAAAATAATTTTTTATATAAAGAAAATACACACATATCTAATATATACTAAATAGACACGTAAAAATATTTGAATGTACAAAGCTTGTTACTTTAATTTTCTACTTAAGAATACCAATAAAATAATAATAATAATAATAATAATAATAACAATAATAATAATAATAATAATAATAATAATAATAATAATAATAATAATAATAATAATAATAATAATAATAATAGAAATAACAACAACAAAAGGTCGTAGGATATAAATGTCAAAATATACGATTTATTGGGTAAAACTAAATATAAAATCATTTACTTAACAAAAGAAATAAGTTTTTTTGAAAATGCCTATTTAATAGGATAGCAATCCGAAAAATAGTTATAGATCGGTCAAAATTGGGTGTCAACAGCTTGCCCCTTCTTTGCTTGGGAATGAAGGATGAATTGACGAGCAAAACAATTAGATAGAGTAGCCGATTTTGTCCAACCGATGGAATAATCTCGGAGGGACCCAATGATATGAGTTGGAGTTGTAAAAAATATTGCGGCCGAGACTTCAGTTTCATGTTGCCTATATATCTCTAGTTATATGAGAATCAAGTCGTGTGTAGTTCTAGATTGTAGAATCACAGCAAATTTTAATCAAATTCAAAATTTGCCCCAGTATTGGATTATGGTAACACCAATTCTTATAGGTGATGACATACGAAGATGTTAGCACGAATAGAATGAATATTTTATGCTCAAACTGAGGTTATCTACATATTCCAAGATGTGGAAAATCAGATTGGATGTAATTCTAAGAAATAACTCAGAATGAGAATTGCTCTATAGTAATTTCTACTGAAGACCTATGGTAGAGAAAAGAACATGAATTTTCAAAACAAATTGCCCTAGTATCGAGTTATGGTGATGCTGAGACGTGAAAGAGTTGTGAATAAAATTCAAATCCAAACTTTTGAAAATTGAGTCGAGTTGAGTTCTGAAAGAGAATCCTTGACGTAGCTAGGGATGCTTGATATTCCACTAGCTTTCCCTAGATTGCTGCTTAGAGGGAGTTCCACATTTGCAATGTCTTGCAAAATAGGTAAAAGGGTGAAAATTACCTTTCGCGGTTCAAAAATAATAAATTGAAATATTAATGTAAAGAGTAAAGTGTAGATGTCCAAACGATTGTTGATGTCTCTGTTTTATGGGATGAATGCGTGTAAGAAAAGTAACTGATACTGTAAAACCTCCAACTGGTGAGACAACTGTAATGAAACGCCTGTATCTGGCTGTGTAAAGCCTGTAATATAATGCCTGTATCCGGCGGTGTAGAGCTTGTAAATGTAACGCCTGTATCTGATGGTGTAAAACTTATTAATGTAATGCATGTATCCAGTGGTATAAAATTTGTAATGAAACGCCTGTATCCGATGATGTAAAACTTGTAATGTAACACCTGTATCTGGTGGTGTAAAATTTGTAATGTAACGCTTGTATCTGGTGATGTAAAGCTTGTAATGTGGAATTTAACTATAGATGTACGATGATGTTGTATGCATGCTCCTGATCAGTGGAGTTTGACGAAGCTTGCTATATATCGCCTCCTGACGATGGAGTTTGGATGAAGTTTGCTATTTACAGCCTCCAGACGTGGAGTTTGGATGACGTTTTCTATATACAACCTCCAGACGGTGGAGTTTGAATAGCATTTTCTATGTACAATCTCCAGACGGTGGAGTTTGAATGATGTTTGCTATATACAGCCTTCGATCGGCGGAGTTTGAATGATGTTTGCTATATGCAGCCTCCAGACGGTGGAGTTTGAATGATGTTTTCTATATACAGCCTCAGATTGGCAGAGTTTGAACGGTGTTTGCTATGTACAGCCTCCAAACGGTGGAGTTTGAACGATGTTTGCTATATACAGCCTCTGGTTGGTGGAGTTTGAATGGTGTTTTCTATATACAACCTCCAGACGGTGGATTTTGGACGATGTTAGATAACGTTCTCCAATTGATAGAGATTATTTGACATAGTTAGACGATATTCTCCGATGGAGGAGTTGTTGACGAGGTTAGATGAAAAGGTCCGATTGATGGAGTTATTTTTGAGAAAAAGTAAACTATCCTATTTATCCTGTGGGGCCCCTTTGTCTTTAGTATTTTGATTCGGATCCCAAGCGTACCTTTAAAGATTTAAAAGTAAATCTTTTAGAAAGCAAATCTAAGTATAAAGTATTTTCGATAAATAAGGTAAGGGAAGGATATTTTGGTTTATGATTTTGAGAAGTCGAATGGCGTCTTCAGTCATGACCCTAGACTTGAGGTTGTCTTCCTTGATCTCCTATTTTCATGCACTCAAAGAAAAATTTTAGTTTGGGAGGGGGTGTTGATTTGTATCGACTAGTCTATTTAGGCCTCGTCACCGGGAACCTCCAATACTTCTTTGGTCCATTCGTAGTATCTTAACCTAGAGACTTGGTAGATGGAATAGTAGAGAAGTATTTTTTTAAAAAGAATAATAGTTTGTTCTTAGCAAAGGAGTATATCATGTATATAATAGGATATATATAGAGAGAGAGAAAGAGAGAGAAAGTAATCCTTTATCATTTTAAGATTATGACATGCTTCGAAGTCAATCAAACTTCTCCATATCCAAATATAATATTTCTCGTAGTCTTGTCTTTTGATGACACTTCTCTTGACTTGTTCGCGAGATCTTTCATGTTCTAATGATACCTAACTAAAGAAGGGTTTCCTAAAGGTATGATTGAACCTTTAAGGTTGCCTACATATCCAAGTAGGAATCAGGTCTGTACGTAGTTTGAGGATAAAAACTGAACATTATGCAATGCAATGACCGAGCCCGACTCAGGTTGCCTACGTATCCAAGAGGAATCAGGTCAGGACGTAGTTCAATTACAAAGGGGTAAATATAAGAATAAAAATATGTGATGCAATGACCGAGCTTGACTCAGGCTACTTACGTATCCAAATGGAATTAGGTCATAACATAGTTCGAGTATAATAGGAAAGTAAAATAATGCAATGAGCGGGTCGGGCCTGACTCAAGCTGCCTACTTATCCAAATGGAATCAGGCCAGGACGTAGTTCAAATACAATAGAAAGAAAAAATATGAATGGACCGAATCTGACAAGGATTGCCTACGTATCCCGCCAAGGGAAGTCAGGTCGAGCATAGTTTTGAATATATGGAAATGATGTTTTTGGATTTTCTAAAGGAGGATCGAACCCGATGTGGTCTTCTTACATACTCCACCATGGGAATTTAGGTCGACACGTAGTTGTGTTACATGGAATGTAAGAGTATAAAAAAATGAAAGCTAGTCTTGATGTCTTCAGATGTAGTACTTCTTGATGATGAATTGATTGTCTTTGTGCTCACTGTGCCATCCATTTCTGCCAAGATTACTGCTCCTCCAGATAGTACTCTATGAACCATGTAAGAACCTTACCAATTTGGTGCAAATTTCCCTTTAGCTTCTACTTGGTGAGGAAATATCTTCTTCAATACTAATTGTCCTGGTGTGAACTATCGAGGTTTGATTTTCTTGTTGAATTCTTTGTCCATTCCATTCTGATAAAGTTGACCATGACAAACTATATCCATTCTTTTATCATCAATGAGCATCAAGTGTTCAATCTTTCTATGAATCCATTCTGCATCATCTAAACCGACCTATTGAGTAATCCTTAAAGATGGTATTTCCCCTTCAGTAGGTATTACTGATTCTGAACCATTAATCAACATATAAGGAGTTTCCCCAGCGGAAATTCTTATTGTGGTACGATAACTGAGTAGAGCATATGGTAACTTCTCGTGCCATTGTCTGTGACTATCCACCATCTTTCTTAAAATCTTCTTGATATTCTTATTTGCAGCTTCAACTGCTCTATTTATCTGTGGCTGATAAGTTGTGGAATTTCGATGAGCAATCTTAAACCGCTCATAAATTTCCTTCATAAGATAGCTGTTGAGATTGGCCGCATTATCTATTATGATTGATTCTGGAATCCCAAACCGACAAACGATATTGTTGCGAACAAAGTCTGCACTACTTTCTTAGTTACTTCCTTGTATGTCGAAGCTTCAACCAACTTTGTGAAATAATCGATAGCCTTAAGGATAAAATGATGTCCATTTGATGTAGGAGGCTCTATGGGTCCAATTACATCCATGCCCCAAATGGCAAATGGCCAAGAGGAACCCATAACATTAAGCTCATTTGGTGGAACTAGTATAAAATCTCCATACACTTGGCATTGATGACACTTCTATTCGTATCGAATGTTATCTCTCTCCTTGGTTAGCCAAAAATATCCAGCTCTTAAGATCTTCTTAGCTAGAGTGAACCCATTCATATGAGGTCCACATGTTCCTACATGTATTTCTTCTAAAAGCCTTGCCGCTTCCTTGGTGTCAACACATCTCAGCAATCCTAAATCTAGAGTCCTCCTATATAGGATTTCTCCATTGAGAAAGAAATGATTGGCCATCCTTCTCAAAGTCCTTTTTTGCTTGCTTGTGGCATTTTTGGGGTATTCTTGTGCTTCTGTCAATCTCTTGATGTCATAGTACCATAGTCTTCCATCTAATTCCTCATCAACATAAAAACAATATACATGTCAATCATATAACTTTACTTCAATAAGGTCGATATAATTCTTGTCTAGATGCTGAATCATTGAGGATAATGTTGCCAAAGCATCGGCAAATTCATTTTGAGTTCGAGGGACATGTTTGAATTCAATCCTTGTGAATCTCCTACTCAACTCCTTTATGCAATGCAAATAAGGAAGGATTTTCACATTTTTAGCAGCCCATTCTTCTTGCACCTGATGAACCAATAGGTCAGAATCGTCTATGACTAAAAGCTCTTTGACATTCATATCTATGGCCATTCTAAGTCCGAGAATACAAGCTTCATACTCCGCCATATTATTTGTACAATCAAACCTAATCTTGGCTTAATTGGATAATATTGACCGGTTTATGAAATTAAGATCGTTCTTATTCTGACTCCTTTCAAATTTGATGCACCATCAAAAAAATCCTCCAACCATCATATGGCTATGATATGTATTCTCTAGAAACAACACATCTTCATCAGGGAAGTAAGTTTTGAGCGGCTCGTGATTTTCTGTGAGATGGTCAGCTAAGGCTTGTCCATTGATGGCTTTCTATGTCACGTACACAATGTCGAACTCGCTTAACAAAATATGCCACTTTGCCAATTTACCTGTAGGCATTGGCTTCTGAAAGATGTACTCAAGTGGATCTATTCTTGAGATCAAGTACGTGGTGTCTGCAGACAAGTAATGCCTAAATTTTTGCGCGATCCATGTCAAAGTGCAACACGTTCATTCCAACAAGGTATATCTTGCCTTATACGGTGTGAACTTCTTGCTTAAGTAGTAAATGGCTTTCTCTCTTCTTTCTGTCTCGTCATGTTGTCCCAATACACATCCAAATGCATTATCCATAGATATGTATAGTAGCAATGGCTTTCTAGGCTCAGGTGGGACCAATACTGGCAGGTTGGACAAATATTCTTTGATTTTATCAAAAGCTCTTTGACATTCCTCCATCAATTTTGTGGCAGCATCTTTCTTTAGTAATTTAAATATGGGTTCACAAATTACTGTGGATTGTGCTATGAACCGACTGATGTAGTTAAGCCTTTCCAAGAAACTCATGACGTCCTTCTTGGTCTTGGGGGGAGGTAATTCTTGAATTTCCTATTAATCACTTGGTAATGTATCCATTTATATTTGTTTGTAATATGTATTATTCTTTAACACATGATTTTACATGAAATCTGTTCAATCAAGTTTGCAATTGATACCTTGTGTAGCCTAAGTTGATATTCTGTTGTCTCCTTTGTTACTTTCTAAGCCTTCACCAATATGTGATTATTATTGATTGTAGTGATCAATACAATTTTGTATGAGGCTGTTAAGTCCTATGTTGTGTATGTATAATGTATTGTGATATTTTTCTAAGGTAGATTAAGCAAAAAGTGCTGAGTGATGTTATCCCTTCCTTTAAACTTTAAAAAAAATAAAATGTGAAGTTGCAATTATGTGATTTTCTTATTTCTGTGACAAATTGTTGGGCAAGATTTGTTGTTTATACAAATTATTTGTAGACAATCCAAAGCTGGCTAGATAATGTAGAATATTGGAATACAAAAACTTCATAATTACTTTTGCTTCTAATTCTTTCCATTAATTCGTTCAAGGCTTTTGAAATGGTAGAAGTTGTTTTACTAAATTTCTCAATGTTTGTTGGGTTCTGAATAATCTTAGCACTCATGTTTGGTGTTCAACTAATGTGAATGAAAATTTTTAAATAGTGGTTCACTGAATAAAAATGAGAATTGTTTCTATGTTATACTAGTAGTTGAGAGAGTTGAAATGTATGTGACAATCCTTCTCAAATTTCTAGGTTATGGTTTAAATTATTGATATTATGTTCAAATAAGCATAT
Organism: Solanum dulcamara; assembly: GCF_947179165.1. Taxonomy (NCBI): domain Eukaryota; kingdom Viridiplantae; phylum Streptophyta; class Magnoliopsida; order Solanales; family Solanaceae; genus Solanum; species Solanum dulcamara. Next base: position 4,223,777 of record NC_077247.1, on the reverse strand, counting down.
ATTACAACTCAGTTGCATAAATTGTTGAATTTCTAGTAATTTTTTATCTCAAGCTATTATGGATCTTTGAAATGAATGGTGGGTTATTTGAAGTATGTTTGGAATTGACTCAATTGATAATGTTCATGCATGGTCCTTTTGAAAAGCATGTTTCAAAGATGAATTGAATAGAACCCACCTAAATTTAATATGTTTCCAATGAAGTTTGACTTGAAAGCTTTTGACTCCAAATGAATGTTTATGAAAGCAATGCCTATGATCAAAAAGAAAGTCTTATGAAATGAAAGGATGATGAAATGATATGAATGAAGTATTCTTTGTGTGATAAAGACAATTCTCATATATTTGAATCAATAAAGATTTTAATAAGTTATTCTACCATATGTGATGTTTGAATTCTCAAGCTATATGTTATGACTATCTTGAAGTATTAAACTATTCCGTAGAATTGACTTGCACAGAATAAGGCATTGAGGTGGGATTTAATAAGGGAATCCTAGTAGCAATCCCTTGTCTCATTAACTATGTGCCAACATAGGAGCCCTTGTAGGCTGAGGAGTGGATTCACAATTAGCCCTTAAAGTTAAAGTTAAAGAAATAATTAAAGTTGATGGAGTTCTACCCGGCAAGTAGTTAGCTTGTGCCAACGTAGGAGGTTATATTGGATTTCATGTAATAGATCGCATGGTCTTAAATGTCGATTAAGGTCACTTTCCCAAAAAATAAATATTTTAAGTTTTCATATGATGATTTCTCATGCATGTATTTATTTATGCATATTTCTTATTAAATGTCTTAATGTTCTTCATTCTATAGCATGCTCACATGCTTAGTACATTTAAAGTACTAATGCATACTTTTTCCTACATGATATCACCATGTAGGAACCGGCATCGCTCCACTCTCTCCTACCCAAGGCTAGGTTGATCGTTGATGGTTACTACTAGTAGTGAGTTCCCATGATCCGGAAACGATACTCCTACCTTTCTAGCTTATGTTGTATTTAGACTCTTGAATTACTTTTGGTATCTTTTGACTTATTAAATCTTGAGGGTGAGCTAAGGACATGTCTTAGCTCCCACCAAATCCTTGATGTAGAAGGTATTGTTGGACATAGTAAATGATGTTATGTTAACTTTGACTCTTATTGAATATAAAATCCCTTAGTCCCGATATCCTTTTATGTTTCCGCTTGAATTGTTTATCTTTACCGATGAAATGCTCAATGAATACTAAGAGGCTTAGGTGAGGTATCTCCGAGTGCTTCATTCATCGTATCATGTCTAGGCCCTAGCTTGGATTGTGACTCATAGTTTTCGATATTCTATTCATCTAGGATCGACCATGATGTATTATGATTTGAGTGAGGTTTATTGGTGGAATGGTATAGAAAGAGACATTATAGAGTTTGTGGCAAAATATCCTAATTGTCAACAAGTGAAAGTTGAGCATCAAAAGCTTACAGGTTTAGCTCAAGACATTAAGATCCCTACTTGGAATTGGGAGGACTTCAATATGTATTTCATCACGGGATTACCTCGTACCCATAGGCAACATGATTTGATTTGGGTTATGTGGATCGAATAACCAAATCAACGTATTTTCTTCCCGTTAAGACTTCTTATTCAGTCAAGGATTATGCTAGGATTTACATTCATGAGTTGGTTAATATTTATGGTGTTCCATTATCTATTATTTTAGACCGAGGTACTCAGTTTACTTCATAGTTTTGGAGATCATTCCAAAAGGGTCTCGATAATCGAGTTAAGCTTAGTATGACTTTTCACTCGCAAACTGATAGTCAAAACAAAAGAACTATTTAAACTTTAAAGGATATGTTGATAGAATGTGTGATTGACTTCAAAGGAAATTGGGTTGATCATCTACCATTGATTGAGTTTGCTTACAACAACAGTTACCATTATAGTATCTAAATGGATCCATTTGAATCTTTATATGGTAGGATATGTAGTTCTCCTATTGGTTGGTTTGAGGTTGGTGGTGAGGGTGCTTTGATAGTACCTGAGTTAATGTATGAATCTATGGAAAAAGTTAGACTCACTAGAGAAAGATTGAAGATTTCCCAAAGCCGACAAAAGTTTTATACCGATGTGAGGAGGAAGGAACTTGAATTTGAAGTTGATGATTGAGTTTACTTGAAAGTCTCACCCATGAAGGGTAAAATGCATTTTGATAAGAAAGGGAAGCTTAGTCCTCGATATATAGGCTGATATCAGATTTTGAGGCATATTGGAAAGGTAGCATATGAGTTGGACTTATCTACAAAGTTGACATCGGTGCATCCGATGTTTCATATCTCCTTATTAAAGAAAGGCATTGGAGATCCCACAATTATTATTCCCTTGTAGAGCATTGGCGTAAAAGAGAGTTTATCTTATGAGAAGTTCTTGAGGAATAAAAAAGTGGCATCTGTTAAATGTCATGGAAGAACCAAGAGGTTGAAGGTGCTACATGGGAGGCCGAGGTCAATATGATGACATACTATCTCCATCATTTTACCTCCATTATGATTGAGGTACTTATTTCCTCATGATTCACTCTTACGAATTCCTACATTCCATCTTCTTCATGTCTTTCATATGCATGCATGTTTATAAATTTGATTTTAAGTCATGTTTTATCTTGGGATTGAATATTCCATAGTTTATGCATTTATAATGTGTCATTCCATTCATGTTGGGTTGGTAATATCTTTCTGTACTTTGTCCATGCAAGTTAAGTTCTAATTTGAGGATGAATGTCCCCAAGGAAGAGATATTGTAATGCCTGAGAAACGTTTTCCTAAGTTTGAATTGAGTTCAAAAGAAAAATGGCAGCTGAGACTCGCTGAGTCACACGACAACACGCTAAATGCATTTGACTACTCACCAAAGTGCCCGAAAGCTTGCCCATTAGTGCATACAAATAATGCTTGGAAGGGAAGATGTTTGGCAAGGAAAAATTAAGTTCGATGATGCGTCGCACAGGTTCGGCGAGCTAAGAAATCTTGTCGAAAAGATAAGAGGTTTTGCCCTGGATTGAAGCAAAGTTGGTGAGAGGGTAGTAGAAATGGCAACTCACCGATCAAATTGGCAAGATAAGTCATATCACCAATTTGTTCATAGAAAATACCCCCTCCCCCCAAACTTGAGATGTTTGGCGAGAAGAGGAAGTGATCGTCGACTCACCTAATTGGTCAGTTAGCTCGATCGATCTCGACAAATCGATCCGTCAGTAATTTGATCAAGGTTATTTGTCTTTTCCAACCCTATTAGTCCCTAAGCTACAACATCTATATTTGGAATACATATAGCTATCCAAACTCTTTGAATTCCCCTCATTCTCTCTCAAGCTATTGTAATAAAAAATCTTCTCTGTACAATCTTCTCTCAAGCTCAAGGAAGAAAAAGCTAAGGGTTTTCAAGATCAAGTTCAAGTCTCCCAATTCCAATTGCATTTAGGGATTTGATTAATCAATGTATGTGGGAATTCATCCATGTATGTTCTTCCATCCATGGAGTCCCAAAAGTTTTTTCAATTATCTCTTTTATGAAATTCTCCTAAACCCTACTTTGAATGATTTTGTGTTGGGTAAATTCAATTATGATTTTACTCAATTTCAATGACCTATTCATGCATGATTCAATCAAAATTATATATTTCAATGAGTTTTACAAGGACCCATGCAATATTTTATGAATTTTAAGTATAAACTATAGATTTATGATCATGAATTTGATGAAGTATTATGTATAATTTATGAAAGTTATGAATTATGATTCAAGTATGTTTTCAAGAAAGTAACCATGAATTACGAAAGGTTTTCTCACAATATGAAAGAAATCATGATTTAGATGTTTGGAGAGGTAAGTGTATATGATCATGGTTTTCAAGGAGCTATTCTTATGATATATTTTATGATGTAGTGTAAGACCCCAGAAGTCGGAGAGTTGGAACCCAAAAGGAAATCCTTAAAATTTTGACTGACTTCAGCCTTACGAGTCCATGATACGACTTATAGACAATCCTACGGCTCGTGGGAAGGGTCGTAGAGTGCACCTTGACAGTTGATCTTAACCAACCTCAAAGGAAGGTCCTACAAATCATGTTTACGACCCGTAATTCCCTAGATGACTCATGGACACAACTCGTAGGAAGGGTTCAAAGGCTAATGTTTCAGAAGTTCCTCAAAGTCAAGTCTATGACTTAATCGGACAGCTCGTAGAGGTTGTTACGATTCATAAGAATGACTAGTAATTAAACTTCAGAGACCTATATATTTGTAGGTTATGGAACTTGCAGGACAAGTGGTTGTTATGACCCGTGGACTCAAGTATGAGTCGTAGAAATGACTCGTTTACAAACTTTAGAGGCTCGAATTTAAGCCCTTTTCTCAAACTTGCAGGACGAGTTGTTTTGATGACTCTTCACATGTTCTACGACCCATAGAAGGGGTCTCGTAGGTCTAAAAATCTGAAGTTTAATAAGGGGTAATTATTTCATTTCCAAAGTTTGGTTAAATGAACCTAAACACAATTATGGCCAATTTCAACCCTATATCTACCCAATCCTTTAAAATTTCCTCATTCTAAATTCATTCATGTACATTCTCTAAGTCAAGCAACTCAATTCTCTCAAAGGTTTCTCTTCTAGCTCAAGCTAGGGTTTCCAGATTTCTACAAACTTTCTTCTCCAATTCTAAGTGAATTCACTCTAGGTATGTGGGAATTGATCCAAGGGTTCCTTTCACCCATGGAGTCTCAATGTTTTCTCAAGTTTTCACTCAATTTTAATTGAACTATGAACCCTAGTTTTGATAAATTGCATTGGGTTGTCTCAATTTTATTTTCAATTGTTATCCATGAATACTCTAAGCATGTTTCTACATGAATTTCATGATTTTAATTGAATTATGAATGCCTATGCATAAAACTACTTTCAAGTTATGATTATGAAAGTTAAAGATGATTTTATGAGTTGATCATGAGTTTGATGATTTTCAATGAAAGTTTCTATGATTTAAAGTTGAGATTATGATTTCATCATGAAAGTTATGATTATGATCAAAGTTAAGACCAAAAAATTTATTATATTTGATAATTCCAATTCTCACACAATCATGTTAAAGATGGTGGTTAGTATAATTCTCACTGAAGTTGTGGATTCTTACGAATCACTAAGTTAATGAGATATTCCTAATGTTTTATAAAGATGGATTGATAGGCAGTTAGTATCTTTCCCTATTTTTCTATGATCATGTTTTATGAGTTTTCCATTGGGATATTAACTAAGCACCAATAGGGCTTTTAGGTGGGGTTTGGTCCGGTAACGTAGTTAGTTACCCAAGAAAATTCTAGTAGCAACCTAAAGTCCCAAACTACATTGCTCGCATAGGTTTCCTTCATGGCCTAACTAGTGGATCAGATATATCACAATTGAGTTGAGTTGAGATGAGTACCATGATAGAGTATACCCTAGCAAGGTAGCCTTCCTTTTCTCGATGAGAGTTCTATCGGATTTCATATAATAGCTCATACGGTCTTAGATTTTAGTTAAAGGTCTTATCCCACACAAATTAAATGTCAAATTATGAGTTCATGATGAAGGTTTATGATATGCATTGACCATGAGTTTTATATGTTTTCAAAAATTTTAAGCCTTACTCATGTTTATTATGATTAGCCATGCATCTTATGATGTATTGATTACGTTCCTTTACTTGTTCATGCATACCTTACATACTTAGTACATTCAAATGTACTAGTGCATATTTTACCTACATTGTCTTATAATATAGGGATAGATGACACTCATGGCTATCTTATTCGTGGCTAGAGTTTCTTTAGATTCTCAAGGAGTTGGTGAGTCCTCATTCTATCGAGGAAAGACTTTTACTCTTATTGATTACTTGACTTTCTTCATTTTTTAGGATGAGCAAGGAGCTTGTCCTAAGCCCCCATTAAAGACTAGACTAGAGGCATGTGTAGACGGCTTTATGATATAGTCCAAATTGGACGTCTATCAAGTTGATTTCCCTTAGTCCTACTCCCTTAAGTTGATTACTTTACCTATATCTTACTATCATGTTCTTTACCTTATAAATGCAATGAATGCTAAGATGGCTTGGTTGGGGTCCCTCGCATCCCGATTGCCATGTCACAGTTTGGCCCTAGTTTGGGTCGTGACATGTGAATTGGATGATTACTGTCTTTCCTAATGACTATGATTTATGTATTTTGTTGGGATTAACTTAGTACCGAGAGAGCTTTGTGGTGGGGATTTGGTAAGGGAGTCTATAGTAGCAACCCCTAGTTTTAAACTACATGCCCCTGTAGGTGCCTTAATGGCCTAGCTAGTGGATTCACATATAGCTCATGTTCATGTTTATATGGAGTCTATCTTGGCAAGTAGACTCTCTCTTCTCATATTGTGGGAGTTACGTCGAATTCCATATTATAGCTCATATAGTCTTAAATGTCGATTAAGGTTAATATCCCAAAAAGTAAGTTACGTTTTACTATAAGCTCTTTCTTATGTCTTCTAAATGATGCTTTGACCATATCATATGATTTTATGATTTACTCTCATGTTTTAAAGAATGTTGGTTTCATACTTATCATGTTTTCCTACTCACATTTTGCATGTTCTCATATACTTAATACATTTTATGTACTAATGCATACTATTGCGTATATTGAATCATAATATAGGGTTCGATGATCAATATATGCATCCTACTCATTTCTAGGTTTTGGAGGTGTTATCTACTTGTTGGTGAGTCCTCATGCTTCGAGGACACAACATTTATGATTTCCTTTATGTTCCTTTATGACTTTTATTTTATTATGTTTGGTTAGCTAAGGCTTGTCATATTCCCCGTCTAGACTAGTAAAGACATGTTAAATTGTTATGTCTATGTTGTCCTATTCACTAAGAGATTTATTACAACTTCTCCTATATCGAGATTTCTATGTTGAGACTTATATTCTGCATTCATGATTTCTTCTTGATGATCTTCTACTTACCTTATGTATTCTCATGTATGATTCAAGGATCTAAATTCAAGAGAATTTTGTGAAGAATCTCTTGGTGATCTCATAAACGCGAGGGAAAGCTTCGTTTGAGGTAAAAATGCATTTTTAGTTACTGATTTAGTTTTTTTTGAAATAAAATTTTGTTGAATTTTGGAAGAGTATATCTTCGTCAATATAACTCTGTTTTGAGTAATTCTTGAGGCTAGATTGTGGGGTTTTTTGCAAGAATCGTCATAGTATAATTTGTTTGGGTTGAAAGAGTCTCATTTGTTCAGAATTTGCTGATTTTGATGCTGCCATTTTTGGTCCTTTAGTTGAAATTTATGAATTTTGGTTGCATGCTCATCCCGCATAGTTTTTCACCCCAAATTATATTATAAATTTGATTTGTAAGCTCGAGGTGACATTTGGAACCTGTTTTGGGGGGTTAAATCCAGAATTCCATATGTGGGTCCCACAATTATCGTTTTAGACCCCAAAATTGGTCTGTCTCCAAAAATTATTAAATTAGTGTCTAAACGACCGTATTAATTTCGTGGTTCTATTTTTGACAGCATGGCAGCATTCCGAGGAAATTCGAAAGGGAAAAGTTCTGGCACAATGATTTGGAGCACGCATGTTTAGCCTACAGGTAGGCTACAGTTTTACCTTTCTTTAGGATAAGCTTAAATATGTGAAAGCATGTTGAAATAGTTGGAATTTGGGTTGGGTAGTTTGATTGTATTTTTTTAGCTCTTAGAAATCATGTTTTAGGTTTGTTATCAGTTTTTTTGGATATTTAGAAGCATATGTATCTTGTCGTTATTTGTTATTATTATAAGGAGAGTTGAATGGACATGTTGTTGATACTGTGGAGTATGTTGGTCTTCGTATGAGATGTAAATTTGCTTTAGATGCCCCGGCGTCACTCCGGTGAACTTAGATCCTTGTAGAATAGTGTAGCGGGCTAGTGTTTGATATTTGGCCTTAGTTAGGTGTTACCCTTGCTCTTAAAAATATCATCATCCATAAATTGGTATAATTTTGACTTTCATGACGTATCAGAAATACTAGATTTCGTGATAATTGACTTTGGCTCCGGTTCCAGTTTTGACAGCATATTAGTTGATTCAGTTGGGAAAAGATTTTTGGTACTATTGTATTCTAGTTGGGAAGTAGAATGTTTGGCATCATGGGATAAATTACCTATGAGCATCTGGGTACCAAGTTCTGGCCTTCATTCTAAATTATCGGGAGCATCCGGGTACTCAGCCCCAGCCTCCACCGGCTTGCTAATATGACGAGCATCCGAGTACCCAATCTCGGCCTCGATCATACCAATGTATTATGGCGAGCATCTGGGTACCCAATCCCAGCCTCGACCGAACTTATGTATTATGGCAAGCATCCGAGTACCCAGTCCCGGCCTTGGCCACTTTAAACATTTGGATAAGCATTTGGGTCCCAGACCCGGTCTCGACCCCTAAGTCACCCCTATATCAATTGACTCTTGAAGATTCTGGGTTTGGAAATGATATAGTACTTCGGCTCCTAACATCGTAAATTCTTGGTTCCTAGCCTTGGTAGTTGTAGCTATTCTGTATACTCGGCGGACTTATAGGAGTTTGTTCGGGTTTTTATTTAACTTGCACAAGAGTGTTTCGGCTGGGCTTATAGGGGCCCAGTTGGGTATAGTTAGCTGTTGTTCTCATAGGTAGTACTCTTTTCCCTTTTTGATGCTTATGTTGACTCCTATTTAGGCTATTCCTCTTTTTCATATTGTTTTTACCTTTTTTGCTCATTCGACCTATGATGCCTACTGGGTACATGTTGTCTTGGTACTCATACTATACTCTGCATCTACTTTCATGATGCAGGACCGAGCACCAGTTACCACCATGGATAGATCGAGCCTATTGCATTCATCTTCGGAGACTAGGGTGAGCACTTGGCATTTTTGGATCATTCCTATCTCTTTTAGTATGGATGGTCCGTCTTTTATCTTTTGAGATTAGTCAGTTGTTGTATATATTTTTGGTCCACTTTCGGGATTTGTACTCGTCTTTTATTTTATAGAAGCTTTGTACTTGTGACTTCTAGGTTTTGGGAGGGATCTTTAGTTGTTTATATCATATTTTGGTTTACTTCCGCTTATTATTTCTATCTATCTTTATAATTCGCCACTCTTGTTTAGTTTCTGCCCTTAAACTCATTACTTGAAGTTTTGGGTTGACGGGTTGGCTTACCTACTGGTGGGTTATAGTAGGTGTCATCATGACCTAAGGAATTGGATCGTGACACTTAGCCCCCTCCATATTGTCTATGTACAGGCTTGTTGGACGTCTTGTGTATTGGTCTATATTGTCTTTTGACTTGTCTATGATATTTCCACAAATTTCTTCTATTCTATTAAGTTGATGCTTATTATGCCTTGTATGTGTTCATGTATAATATGTCAAGAGGTTTGGTGGGAGCCCTTCAGGATTTTGATCGCAGTGTCACGGCTTGGACCTAGTTTGGATTGTGATATTTTCGACAAGGTTCCTTAGCTCACCGAACCTATTCGTCTAGAGTTGCCAAACTCCTTTCTTCTCGCCAAAATCTTTTTCTCCCTAAACCAAAATTTTAGAACATTTAAGCGAGCTTACGTACAGCCGAACCACACCTGTAACCCAAGTCAATTTGCGAGGTTTTTGAATTTCACCGCGGCGAATCGCGGAATGGGTTCAACCAAGTGAACTCAGTGAGTCCCAACTTTGCCTTCCGTCTTTCCAATTCATGGGGTCTTACATTAATATTGTACTGAATAAACAGAATACAAGGTCAAGCAATATCCGAGTCTGAATTGTAGAAAATATTAATAACTAATATACTTCGTCTAAGCTAACCAGAGTTCAACTCGTACCTAGGGAGGGCATTTCATACCTTGTCAAGGGTATGAACACAATTGGAATGGATCCACATAACTAATGTCCGAAAGGACTAAGGTATCAAGCATGATCTACCCACTAATCATTATATTTTAAAAAACAAAACATGTCAGATAATTATTAAGGTAAAAACAATAAAATAAAAAATCAAAATCCTCTTGAACCCCACCCTCCTCATCTCTTCATCTTCACACTCTACACTCTTCTTCTTCACACTTCATTAAGCTTAAATGGACAACAAAAAGCAACCCAGAACAAATAGTTGTTAAAGTTTGTGCAATTTATATCAAAACTTTATCTAACTGATTCAATTTTGAATAAAACAAATAAGTAGCTAAGCAATAATAAATTGCAAAATAGAAAAGATACAACTCTTTTAAATAGTACCAGGTGTAATACTTGACCTATGCTTTGTGGATTTTGGTTTGTGTTTGTTAACAAGGGGTTTCTTCATTTTGTCGACCAGGTAGAATTTTAGGGGTTTCTCAGTCTCTTGAGCTATGACAAACTTTTTTGAGTGAATAGGTAAGGTGTCGACGTTCTTCTTCTTGATAGCTCAAACCCTTATTGGGGTACACCTTGGAATGGGAGAATTTTTCTCACTCTACGAATCAGTTTCGAATTTCGGGTAGTTTTCTTGGCAGTCATTGCTAGAAGTTTCTTCTTTGCAATTTTGCTATGAAGAAGATGTAATTATTAGAAAATTTTAATGATTATTAAAATTTTAGAAAAAATTTTGTTAACAAAAGAAAAATTCATTAATAAAAAAATAAAAAGGATATAAAAATTATAATTTCTGACATGACATTGATGTAGCGCTGATGTGACAGCGAGTGTAATACACCACATATTGTAAGAGCGGTGTTATATGTCTCAGTGTGGTATTAAATTTACTTTTAAGTAGTAAGGGTATGTAATATGTCGTTATGATAGTTAAATCTTGTAACTGACTCTTCGAGACAAGTTAAGAGATAATTTATGCATTTTCCCTAATGAATACAAGAAATTTGGCAGATTTATACCTAGTTGTGAATTCTCAAGAATAACGATGAATAACGCACACTTAAGAGTCCAATTTAAAATAGGAGTAATTTCAGACAAGCTTTAATTGTATTGTTAAAAAAATAAAATAATGTTACATAGCATCATATTGGGAAAGATGAATATATTTTGAGAAAAATAAAAATAATTGAATGATATTATAGTCCTAAAACAAATATAAGTAATATTATAAAACAAATTTCAATAATTCAAACATGTATGGTCTTTTTAAATTATAGAACATTTTTGTGACAGCTAATACAATGACCCTGCTAATGTACTGTTTGGTATCTAATATTTGGGAAGATGTGAATTCGTAGCAATGAGATTACCGCCGTGAAGTAAACAGTGGTGGCAAAGTAGGGAGTCCATGCCCTTGCTCAGCCCCAACGCTCTTGGATGGCTGGTTGAATCGGCCTTATCAACTCAATCTCTTCTTCTTGGTCGAACTGTTCATGCCCACATCATCAGAACTATTGAACCCCCTTTTCCACCTTTCCTCTCCAACCATCTCATCAACCTCTACTCCAAACTCGATGCCCCCAACTCAGCTCAACTCCTTCTTTCACTCACTCCGCCTCGTTTTCGTTCCGTCGTCACGTGGACCGCTCTCATTGCCGGCTCCGTTCAAAATGGTCATTTTACCTCAGCCCTTTTACATTTCTCTGACATGCGTCGCCAGTGTATTCAACCCAATGACTTCACCTTCCCTTGCCTTTTCAAAGCTTCCGCGTTCTTGCATTCCTCTGTTATGGGCCAACAACTTCATGCACTGGCACTGAAAGGTAGCTTCATTAAGGATGTGTTTGTTGGCTGTAGCGCATTCGATATGTATTACAAAACAGGTCTACGGGAATATGCACAAAACATGTTTGATGAAATGCCCCACAGGAATATCGCAACGTGGAACGCCTGTATTTCTAATTCTGTGCTTGACGGGAGGCCTTACGATGCCTCTCTAAAATTTGTTGAGCTCTTACGATTTGGTGAAGAGACACCCAATTCCATTACTTTTTGTGTGTTTTTGAATGCTTGCTCCGATGGTTTGTATTTGAAACTTGGGCTGCAGTTGCATGGTTGTGTGATTCGACTTGGCTTTGGATCAGATGTCTCTGTTCTAAATGGACTGGTTGATTTTTATGGAAAATGCCACGAGGTGAAGTATTCAGAGCTCATTTTCGATGAGATAAATGTGCCTAATGGTGTATCATGGTGCACCATGTTGGCAGTGTATGAACAGAATGATAAATGGGAGAAGGCTTTTATGCTGTTTCTTAAGGCAAGGAAGGAAAATGTTAGTCCATCTGAATTCATGGTTTCAAGTGTGCTTAGTGCTTGTGCAGGAATGGCAGTGCTTGAGCTGGGGAGGTCTATTCATGGTCTTGCAGTAAAGGCTTGTATCGAAAGTAACGTATTTGTTGGCAGTGCACTTGTTGACATGTATGGGAAATGTGGTAGCATAGAAAATTGTGAGAGCGCTTTTTATGAAATGCCTGAGAGGAATTTGGTAACTTGGAATGCAATAATGGGTGGTTATGCTCATCAAGGGTGCGTGGGTATGGCATTGAACTTGTTTGAGGCGATGACAAGTGGAAGCCATGATGTGGTGCCTAATTATGTGACATTTGTTTGTGTATTGACAGCTTGTAGTAGGGCTGGAGCTGTTAAAATAGGCATGGATATCTTTGAATCTATGCGGAAGAAGTATGGGATTGAACCAGGACCAGAGCATTATGCATGTGTTGTGGACATACTTGGAAGGGCTGGTTTGGTGGAGCGTGCACACGACTTTATCAAGAAAATGCCTGTTCCACCTACTGTTTCAGTCTGGGGAGCTCTTTTAGGGGCTTGTAGAGTTCATGGAAAACCTGAAGTAGGGAAGGTTGCAGCTGGCAATTTGTTTCGACTTGATCCTTTGGACTCTGGAAACCATGTCATTCTTTCTAATATGTTTGCAGCTGCTGGAAGGTGACCTTAAGTTCTTTGTTGCACTAAAATAGTCCTTGAATATCTTATTGCATCCAACAAGTTCACCATATGGCGGTCGATGTTCTTTCTTTCTGACCAAGTTAATATGTGTGTAGATACTGACTTTGAAAGCTCCTCAATGCATTGTTCAGTAATTCCCTTTTCGACCAGGCACTTTAATTGCTTATTCTATCTTAGACATTCTTGTTATCCTGTCACACGGTCCAACTATACTTACTGTGAAGCTATCCCTGGAGAGCAGATGGCCTGTTAATCTATGTTCATTTTGTTGTTGATGCCTTATAAGTTGATGTATTTTGACAATTTAAGTACTTCTACGTTTAACTATAGATACTTGCAGAAACATTGCATGAAATTTTAAATTGTGAAAGTTTACTCTGACCCCTTGAAGGACCAAATGTAAAGTTCTTTTCTTTGTGTTACTAATGCAGCTGGATTTAGAAAATCTTTCTTCCTCTATCCTCATTTGTATGCCACACTTCCTTTTTTGGATAATATTTGACATATTTCCATTAATAGTATTTTTCCATTAACTTTGGCTTGGAAGGAGGGGGTAGGGGATCATGCTTGTTCCTTTAGATAAATGGGCACTTCTATCTGTAGAATGCAAGTTGAGTAGTTGTAGATTATCATTGGTATATATGTTTGTCTTTCTCCAATACCTATTAATCATAAGAGGTAACTGCAGGTGGGATGAGGCTAATCTTGTCAGAAAGGAGATGAAGGATTTTGGCATCACGAAAGGGGCCGGATTCAGTTGGATATCTGCAAAGAATTCTATCCATATTTTCCAAGCAAAGGATACAACTCATGAGAGATTCCCAGAGATTCAAGCAATGCTGACCAAGTTAAGGAGATATATGAAAGCAGAAGGTTATACTGCTGACACGAATTCTGCGCTATACGACTTAGAGGAGGAAGAAAAGGAATCAGAAGTTTGGTACCACAGTGAGAAGATTGCACTTGCATTTGGTCTCATTGCTATCCCTCCTGGAGTCCCGATAAGGATAACAAAAAACCTGAGGGTTTGTGTGGATTGCCATAGTGCAATAAAGTTCATCTCGGGCATTACTGGTAGAGAAATTATTGTAAGAGATAACAACCGCTTTCATTCTTTCAAGGACTACCAGTGCTCATGTAGAGATTATTGGTGAATCTAGTTTAAACATTCCAGATAATTCCAGATGCTCCTTGCCATTTTGCCATTGATCCAGGCATTAATTTACACTCGTGATACTATTGCAGCAATAGGAGTGATGTTTGGGTTGAGGATCTGAACTAGAAGATATCACCTCCATAATTTTTCTTCACTTCCAAGGCCAAGCTGGAATTGCATACAAGGTTCACCATCCCCTGCTAGAGGCACACTTAAGAGCTTTACAAATTTGAAACTCAAACTACATTTATACTGGCACTGCAGCGGAAGCAGCTCTGCCTAACTCATTTCTGAGTGCTGCAAGCATGAAGAGTGAATATTTCTTGTCCTATAGCATGTCATGTTATTTTATCTTCGTATTGATGACTGAACACTTGAATGTGGGAAGAAACTCCTTGTGTTGCCAGAGTACCATATGCAAGTTTCCAGTGGTTTCGACATAGAAACTTTCAAGGAACTACTTGCTTGCAATTATGTGTTGTAATGTTTTAGATCCATATTCCTAGTACATATACACTAATGTACAAACACACAATCAAAAAATTTGATTGATATATTCACAGACAACAACTATATCTTGATCCCAAACAAGTTGAGATTGGCTATATGAATTTTCATTGTCCATGTCGCTCCTTTTAAGCAGGTGCATTTGGTCTACTGGTTTGATATATTCACTGACATCTTTAGAAAAGTTATTTAGCATGTAACTGATTCTTAAATCTGTTTATTTTAGTTTTAAAATTCTTATAAAGGGATTATGAATTGTTCCTGATGATTTGTTACTGATGAGCTACTGCTCTCTACAAATATTTTTGGGTTGGTAATATATTGGTACCTAATTCAACTTGTTGATTGAGAGACATGATAGGTAGATGTGTAGTTTTCGCCGTCAAGACCTGGAAACACCTCTTGTGATACCAACTCATCCACATTTTTCAAGTCCCTTGTACCCAGAACTGAATATTAAAGAGTTACAGGAAAATGTAGAGAGTAGGAAGTTTTTTGTTGCCTATTGGATGAAAGAGATTGAATGTCCCAAAGTAATGGGAATAATGTAGAAAGTATGAAATGATCATTTATCGTTCTGGTGTAAACAGAAAATTTTGTGTTGTGTAGACAACTGGTAAAAGTATGATAAGTGCCAATGATTGTCTGGTGCTGAGTCATGCACACAACTTGTAAATACTTGAGTTTTGTCAGCGAGTTGGTGTTAAGTACTGAAAACTTGAATCATCAAAAAAAATGAAGAGAAAAAGAAGAGGCTTATATTTGAATGGGAAAATATAGATGGCACGAAAAAGTTTGTCACAGATTGGCACGAAATGCCAATTGACAGTTATGTCTTTTTGGCTCCAAAACCATTAACCTTTCCCTCCAAAATCAATATCATATTGACTTTTCTTATTTTTTTGGCATTATTCCCACCTTCACAGATCTCTCTCTAAATTCGTCCTTGTTTTTTATTGGGCTTTTTGTAAATTCAAGAAATACAATTTTATCAAAACGGATTCTAGTAATTGCAATAGTGAAATAAACCGAATATTGAATGATGTTTTTGGGTTAGCTGAAAGTGATAGTTTGATGTGCACATATAACGAACAACATTAAGCTTCAGAAGGTGGCTATGACGATGGCCTTGATGTTTTTTCGGAGAGTTCGGATGAAAAATTTTCAAACTTGCTTCGTGGAGAGTTGAATAGGTCTAATCAAGTGGAGCAAGAATCATCTGTAAGTGTTTCGGACAGAGAAGAATATGATTTTGAGGATATATAGTCTGAAAAGATGAAGAATATCCAAGAAATGATGATAATATTTTCAAGCAACAATATATTGATGCCCTTGTTGAAGGTATGATTTTTGGTAGTGTTGAAGCTCTTTTCTCACTTTACAAAGAACATAGTCGTCTGACTGATTTTGGTATTGTTAAGAAGAGAACAAATAAAGGAGTTTATCAATATGCTAGGTATGTTTGCTTTTTCTTTTGACAAGAGTAGAAAATCAACACCTAGGACAACAACTAAAAGGGTCAATTGTAGAGCAAGAGTTAACTGCCTAGTCGAATAAGTTGTGACAGAGCAAATCAACAATTGGAACCTTCTTTGTCACATTTTTTTAGCTGCCACAGGAAGATAAGCCGGACATTGAGTAAAAGCCTTGAAAGTCATGACATTGCAGGAATAAGACCTTCAAAGAGCATAAGACTTTTGGAAGTCGAAGCCGGTGGTCTTGATAGAATGGGTTGCACTCCCAAGATTGTCGAAATTACATTCTTCAACAACAGAGATGAGGACATTGTCCACCGATGCCGCAGCAATATAGAAATTCTTCTCCAATATGCAGCTGAAGGATGATGAATTTTTTTACGCTGTCGACACGGATAATAGTGCAAGACTTCGCAATGTAGTATGGGTTCACACACATTGCAAGTATGCATATCGCAAGTTTGGTGATGTTGTTTGTTTTGATACAACCTACCTTGTAAATCAATGGCTCATGCCATTTGCTTCGTTCATGGGTGTGAATCAGCACAAACATTCGATTCTTTTGGCTAAGCTTTGATCACAAACAAGGATATAGAGATATATAAGTTTGTGTTTTCGACTTGGCTCGCGACAATAAACAATGCATCTCCACCAGCTATCCCCACAGATCAATGTGAGAGTATCAAAGTAGCAATTAGAGAGGTGCTGCCAGACACAATATATAGGTATTGCATTTGGCACATCATAACAAAGCTACTTGCAAGGCTAAAGGGTGTGTCGGATTAAAAGTCTGCCAAGTCGGAATTCAAATCAATAATTTTCAACAGCATCACCATAAATGAATTCGAGGAAAAATGGGGTGCATTCGTCCAAAAGTATGAACTCGAAGGAAGAATGTGTTTCAATAATCTACATTCTGAAAGACAAAACCGGATTCCCGTGTTTCTCAAACACTACTTTTGGGCTGGCATGATGTCCACCCAAAGATGTGAGCCAATGCATGCATTTTTTGATAGCTATATAAATGGATGAAGCTCTCTAAAGAAATTTGTCGAGCAATATGAGATAGCATTGCGATACATATATGAGAAGGAATTATATGCAGAAGCTGACTCAAGAAAGATGCATTCACCGCCTTTTAGTGGATTTGATTGGGAGATGCAGGTTCAAACACATTACACTCGAAATATTTATGATATCTTCCTCAACGAGCATTTGAAGAGGTTGTACCACTTCGAAATAGAAAAGCATGCTGATTTTGATGTAGTGGAGGGAGTTGAAAAGTACATTGTAATAGATCATTCAATCAGGAGTAATTTTTATGGCAATCATTTTGCTTACACTGTGGAGTATCGATGAGACAACCAATAACTCGAATGCAAGTGCAAGAATTTTAAAAGCGAAGGTATCATTTGCTGCTATATATTTGAGGACCATGTCTCTCAACTGGATTAACAATTTTCATGATAGGTATATTTTATGTCGGTGGAGACGAGATGTAATCCGATCTCACTTTTACAAAGTTTTTCCAGGAGGCTATCCAACAATGACAGATGAGTACAATAAGTACAATTCCTTGAAGAAATGATTTGATAGGAACTGTAATCTTGTGTTGGACAACTACGCTAAATATATGCACTTCAAAAATATTTTGAAGGTCATTTCAATGCATACTCCAATTGGAATGATGACATGGATGTTCCAAGAATTGGTGATCCAGACTCGGGCGATAATGTAACATTCATTAGAAATCCAAAGGAAGTGCGTTCCCATGGAAGACCTCAGATGAACAGAAATAGATCTGCTCGAGATAACATATTTAGGAGAGATGGTGGTCGATGTAATACATCTTATTATGATGCAGACTAAGGGAGTGAGACTAGTCAATATTGGAGGGGTGGTAGGAGATGGGTTGGATGTAGAGGGGATGGTAGAGGCAGTAGAGGTGGTAGAAGTGATGTAGAAAGTTTTGAGGTAGCAAGTAATACTATATTTGAGTAGTAAAATCATGCCCATTTGCGTTATATATTGATTTGATTTTGATCAAGAATGATTAATATTTTAAAGATGAATGTATTATACCATGGTCCAAAAATTAATTGAAGCAAATCGATACAATCAGTATGTCGCTGCAATGGTTTTTCTAAATGTAGGGGACGAATGTTGCTACACATGATTAATATTGGAACATATGAGTGTTATGTTGAAACGTATGAGACGTATGATGCAACATTACTATTATTTATTATAAAATTGATTCTTATGTTGCAATATATGACTGTTATGTGGCAACATATTCGATACTATAATAATAAATAAGCAGTCATGACCAGTCGCCAAAAAGAAATAATCCACCTAGTAATAACTTATGTTGTGAATCACAACGAAGAAAAGGCGTAATGCTTGTTCTTATTGTTTGTAAGACAAGTACGAATTGTGAACAAATTCATTTTAATAATATTTTGTTATTTTAATAGTATTAATATCAATAAATAAACTTATAGTTAATCTCATAGTATCAACTGCTATATGCACTATGGTCTTGTAATGACCTTGAGAGTCATTTTCAAAAATTTATGTAAAATTATTATTTTACCCCTATCATTAGTGCCCTCGAGTGTTACTTGTTCAGTTTGTGTGGTTACATGTGTTAAAGTCTTAATAGTTAGTGAATTGGGCAAATTATTGAGTTTTATAGAGTTAAGAAGTGAAAAAGTAGTTTTCGGAATCAATCGAAGCTACGGGCCTCGGAACGGGATTTCGTCAGTTCTATCAGCTCCAGAATGTGGAAATTGGCCTAGAAGAGTCGTCGAAATTATATTTGATGTTGATATGTAAATTTGAGGTCTTAAGTTGAAAAATTAATTTTAAATGAGTTAAGTTTGACTTTGGTCAACAAATTGAGTTCGGAGACTCATATTGGATTTCTGAAGATTTCAATGGTTTCGAGGGGTGATTCTAATGCTAAAAATGTCTTTGTTGTAAATTTTAGAGGTTTCGAGGGTATTTTGGATATTTCAAGTGCCAAAAGTAGTTAAGTTGCGACTTATCAGATTTTTGGTCAAGGAGACCTCGAATTCAAATTCCGATGGTTTCATTGATTCTGTGACATCAAATTTTGTAAGAGTGCATATATGGTTTGTGTGTACGAAATTTCGAACAAACCCCAGGGTCCGATCGGAGATTTAAAAATTTGGTTTTGAGCTTTTTTTGTGTTGCTGGTGCAGGGGTCCACTTAAGAGGACCAGGTTCGCTAAAGAATACCTTCTCTTTAGCAAGACCTATCTCTTAAGTGAAGGGGCTCACTTAAGTGGGGTTCGTGAACGCAAACCAGGTTTGCAAAAGCGAACCTCCGCTTTAGCGACCCTTTGGTCGCTTTAGCGACACCTAAGAAGTCCAAAAATGGAATTTGGGGTTTTTCTTCCATATTTGATTTCCAAGAGCTTCGAGGGGCGATTGTTGAAGTATATTTTTAGATAATTTCATTTGGGTAAGTATTTATAACCTAAATCCTTTGATTTCCTTCCATTAACTCGTGATTTCACCTTGAAATTCATGATTTTGAACTCAAACTTTGGAGGTTTTTCATGAAACTTGAAATGGTGATTTCTACCTCAAATCTTACTCTGTTTTTATGGGTATTTTACCGGCGAACTCCAATTTTTGTGTTAGAAGCTTATTTTGAAATAAAATTTCTGATTTGACCTTTTTAAAAAATGATCAATATTTGAACTATTTTACCCCCAGTTCTAAAATCTATCAGTATAGGTGTGATTGGAATCCTTTGAATCGTATGTTTCATTCTTGATATAGGGTTATCTTTTTGGGCGTCAAATTCAATGGTCGTTCATCCGGTAGAGCGTTCGAGTGCGATTTCAATAATTGAGGTAGGTTTAGCTATTCTTCTTGTGTCACGACCCGACCTAGGGCCTAGTCGTAACATGGAGATCGAAACTCCGAAGGGCTCCAACCAAGCCTCTTGTACATATCATAAGAATATATAAGGTAAAATAAAAGGGAAAATATCATAAGAGAGTCTAAACCATGAATAGTAAATAAAGAATGTCACATGACAACATAGACTCGAAACATTTGTCCAACTAGATGTCTCTACTCATGAGTATGGGCGGGGGATAAGACATGTCCCTAGCTCACCCTCAATATGAAACATAACAAAAGTCTTTGAAAATGATAACCAACTCGATGACTAGTCCTCGATCAATAAGGACTCACCACATACACCACCGGATAGGAAAGCTTAACTAGTCACGTACATAATTATGATCTTCAACCTCAACCCCTACATTATGAGACAATGTAGGAAAAAAGTATGCATTAGTATGTTGGAATGTACTAAGTATGAGGGCATGACATGCAATGCAAATCATGAAATGCAAGGGTCAAGTAAAACACATGATAAGATGAGATAAGTAATTTCATGAGAAAATCATAATGACCAAAGCATTTAAAAAATATAATTTAAATCATGGCATGCATAAGAGATCATACATATGTGGGATAGGAACCATAACCGAAAATAAGACCATGTGAGCTATAATATGGAATTTCGTTGTCTCCCTATACAATGAAGAAAATGGGAATCTACTTGCCAAGGTAGACTCTACATGCCTAAGTGGATCCACTAAGCGGTAATGTGAACCAGGTAGTCACCCCTAGTTCTTAAACTCGGGTACTCACCTCCAAGCCTTGATATTTCGAATATTCACCTCTTAGAGATTTGGATTTTTGCCTCTTCTCCCTTTGTTTCTATGGTGGCACGTAATTCAAAAGACATGAGGTTGCTACTAGGCTTTTGGTAGGGCCCCTACCTCAAGTCCCCTTAGTGCTAAGTCAAATCTCACAGAATATATATATAGCATAGAAATTATAAATGACATATATCATAGTCATGATCATAGATTTGAAATCATAGAGTAGCTTATTTTTATAACATAAGTGCAATCGGGTATTGTCCTTCCACATTACAAATCATATATACATAGTTCATATCATTAGGCCTTAAGGCACCACCTCGGGCCCAAAGTCACCCTTTCCATAATTTGCATGAAAATTATTATTTGAAACATACTTATAGTCCATGATCATAATTGAAATACATAATCATAATTCAGACCTAGAAATTCATGATCATAGCTTATACTTGAAATTAGGGTAAGACATGAATGCATGATCAATTTATTTGAAAATTATAAAATTGACTTAA
This sequence comes from Solanum dulcamara, assembly GCF_947179165.1. Classification (NCBI taxonomy): domain Eukaryota; kingdom Viridiplantae; phylum Streptophyta; class Magnoliopsida; order Solanales; family Solanaceae; genus Solanum; species Solanum dulcamara. Next base: position 4,202,442 of record NC_077247.1, on the reverse strand, counting down.
AAACATGCATGATCATAAACCTGTTATCAGCCCATATATAATTCATAAAGATAATATCATTGGAAAGTATAATTGAAAATACCCTTAATTAATATCATGAATCCTAGAGATCAATATAAGAAAATTCATAAAAAACTCTTCAATTCAATACAATAACCATCAATTTATATTAAAATAGACTCATAATCATAATTTGAATCATAATTCATGCAATTGGAATAGAGATCATAAAATCCATAAAATATCATACTTTAATTTGATAGAAACCTTGAGAAATTGATTGGACTTTATGGATGAAAGAATCTATGAATCAATACCCACATACCTTAAGTGAGAAAATCAAATAATTTGGAAGAACTTGAGAGTTTTGATGGAGAGGTGAGTGAATTTATTTGAAGTCTTCAATGGAGTCCTTGAGAGTGTTTTGTAAAGACACAAATATTTGAGTAGGTGAATTGTAGAAGAATGAATAGAATTAGAGGTTTAGGTCAATTTATAGAGCTAAATTAAATCCTAAAAATATTTAGGTTTATTAGCTAATAATTAGGGAAAAGTCTAAAGTGTCCTTACTAAAAACTAAATTCGGCCAAAAAACCATCGCAAGAAAGTCCGCGATGCTGACTTGCCGTGTACTTTATTATTTTGCGCAGTTTTTTTTAAAAAATCTATCTTTGGATATACGGATCCTAAAAATCTATCGACACCATTTTCCCACAGGTTTTGAATCCCTGATCGATATTTCGAACTTGGATTATCCAAAAAGATTAAGGATAATGCATTACATGAGTAACCTATTTCCAAGGCATTCTTAAGACACCTGCGAGCATTTTGAGGAATATTACATCTTGAGGTTGAGTCAGGGTAATTAGTCAAATTCTATGTTGTAGACTTTGGGATGGGGTTGTAGTATAATTTAGGACTGATAATTGATTTTGTAATGCCCTTGTGGGGACTTATATCTGTACTGAGTAGCCCATGTGGGGGCATTTTTTGATAGTTTATCTGTTGTTTAGATTATGTAATCTATGACATTAAATAAGTGGAGATGTAAAGAGGTTCTTCGGTTTGTAATGTCCGTCTGAGAGGTTGAGTTGAGGGTTGTAAGCATGCCTAATTATTGAGATATTATTGAGAAAGGAGTAAACACTTAATTTGATGTATTTCCTTCCTATTACTGTCTATTGAGGGTGAATATAATGCTTAGGTTAAGTTTTGAAAATTTTGAACCTTGTACTACGTGTTGAGTTGAATATTACCTCTATGCCTTATACATTGTGATTGCATTTTTCCTTATTCATTTTATTATTGATCATTGGGAAGTGGAGAACTATAGAAAAACTTTTGAGAAAGAAAATATGACATCTTTTGTATCTTGACCACGAGATAGGTGGCAAGCGAATGAGACATTAGTATTATGAGTCCTTGGCTATGAGTTGGGTGGAGAGGTAGTTCATACATTGACATTGTGATGAGGTATATTTTCTGAGAGACCCCTATGGGTCCTTCTTGGTAGCACAGCTCAGTAAGTGTATACGACAGGTTGTGCGATAGCCTTGATCCCACCGTACCATCATATTATTCCATCATCATAGTACATTGCATTGCATTGAGATTTATGATAATTGTTCTATCTGTTTAATTGTGATATTGAACTGTAACTATGTGTTAACTATTTTCATGCCATTCTATATAAATTGGTCGCAGCATAGCCGGAGAGAGACTTTTCTGCGTGCAGGTAGAAGTATTCCTTAGTTTATTTCATAATTTCTGATTAATTCCTTATACTCAGTCGGTTAAACCTACTGAGTACATGTGGATTGTACTCACCCCTATTTCTATTTCCTTTTTTGATGTAGATACTAGTTAGGGTACCAGTGCGGTAGTTGATTTCTTCTAGATTATCATCATCGGATCAGTGGTGAGATATTGGAATCCAGATTGCCTCTAGTACATCTTTCATCTTTCATTTATAGTCTTTTCTATATTTAGAGACTTAAATTGTGTATTCAGATTCATATTTGTATTTATATGCTCTTAAAATTTATGACACTAGGTTTTGGGTTATTTTAGTTGTTGTCTTTTATTTCACATTTATTTATGGCCTGACTCCCCTTTGGGAATCTCTTGTGGTTTTACTTTTTAGCTTACGCATCGGGATAGGGTTTGGAATGCATGCCATCACGACCTCAATTTTTGGATCATAACAAATTAGTATCAGAGAGCTAGGTTCACCGATCTCATAAGTTAAAGAGAAGGGTGTCTAGTAGAGTCTTGCGAATCGGTACGTAGACGTCCGTACTTATCTTCGAGAGGCTACAAGATACTTATTAGGATAAATTCCCTCTTTTGATTCCTTTCGTGTGAGTAATTAATATCAAGTGTTATATACCTCTAACATACTCCTTCTGCTAAGATGGTAAGGACTAGAGCCGGAGTTGCTGAGAGTGAGGCTGCACTTGCTGGCCGAGCCCTAGTTCGCGAGCAAGGTAGAGGACATGGTGGAGTCAGAGAATAAGGCTAAGCTAGGGGAACGACACCTACTCCTAGCCGAGCTAGAGAGTCATCGCTTGAGCTAGCATATGAGCACGAAGAAGATTATGAGCAGGAGACTGAGGAGCAGAGGCCAGCCTAGCCTTTTGCAGTTTCCGATAGTGATCCGATGCTTCAGGTGTTCTCCTAGGTACTTCAGGCTCTCCTATCACAATTAGTACTACACCACCAGTTTAGAGGCCTAGTGTTTGGTTCCAACTCTGGGATCTTCTTCAGTACTTTCTATTATACCCTCGAAATTTGCAGTTGTGCCAATTTCTGCTAGTGCTACCATATTGGTAGCTGAGTAGAAGATATTTGAGAGATTTGTTCGGTTGGCACCTCCCAGATTTGATAGTACGGTGGGGTTGAAGGCTTATGACTTTCTGACTGAGTGCTAGGATAGGTTGTTTAATTTGGTATTCTTGAGGCACATGGAGTAGCCTACACTTCGTATTAGTTCACAAGGGTGGCCAAGGAGTGGTGGAGATTGGTTTTTGCCCATAGACTTGTTGGTTCCCCTATGATAAGTTGGGACCAGTTTTCAGAGGTATTCCTTGATAGGTTTGTTCCTTATAGCCTCCATGACCTGCGTAGAGATAAGTTTGATAGATTGGAGCAGGGCTCCTTATCCATATCTGATTATGAGGCTCGCTTCTATGAGTTGTCTTGTTATGCCATATCTAGTATTCCTATTGAGTTTGAGCGGATCCGTAAGTTGGTGAAGGGATTTGCAGGCTATCTTTAGGAGCCTACAACTTCCCTTATACTATCTGATGGTACCTTTCAAAGTGTTATTGATCACGCCAGGATGATTAAGAGTATTCAGCATGCTAGACAGGGCGGGGTCAAAAGGTTCCATCGACAGGGTTAGTTTGGTGGTCACTCCTCTAGAGAAAGGGAGTATTTGGTTTCAAGTACCCATTGCTATCAAGGTAGACCAGTCCAGGCAGCTATTTAAGGCTCAGATGGTATAGTTGGATCTAGATCGGGTTAGGCTGGTTATAGTGGTTCTTTGGGCTCTAGAGGATGTATTGACACTTTTGGTATCCTCCATGCAGTTCAGGACCTCGAGGATGCTTTGTCAATGTGATGAGTTTGGGAATAAATCCTAAGATTTCCCTAGACGTGCTCCTTCTACTGGATGGCCTGAGATGCTGGCTGTTTATTCTATTCCTGCTCCATCCATGTGAGGTACTACACAAGGAACTAGAGATGGCACCAAGGGTGCCAAAGGTGGAGTTATAGGCGGTGCTCATGGTAGGTCATAGGCCTAAGATGATCGTCAGCTATGCTATGCTATACCAGGTAGAGCTGAGGCGAAGGCCTCTATTGCAATTATTATAGGTATTGTTCTAGTTTTCCAGCATTCTACTTCAGTATTATTTGATCCAAGGTCTACCTATTCTTATATGTTAATCTATTTTGATGTGGGTAATGATTATGTGTGTGAGTCTCTTACCGAGCCTAGTACTGTTTCTACCCTGGTAGGTGAGTCCTTAGTGTTGGATTGGGTATATCGGGGGTGCTTGGTGATATTTTCGGGTACAGAGACTCATGCAGACTTGATTTTATTAGACATGCTTTGTTTTGATGTGATATTATATATGGACTGACTATCTCCTTATAATGCTATATTAGATTGTTATGCAAAGACCATGACTTTAGCTCATCCCGATTTGCCTAGCCTTGTGTGGAAGGGTAATTTGAGTTCGTATCCGAAGGGGGTGATATCTTATATTCGTGCTCATCATCTGATGGATAAGGTTTGTTTGTCTTATTTGGCTTATGCACGTGATCTCAATATAAAGTCGCCTCCTTTAGATACTATGAGGGTGGTGAGAGAGTTTATAGATTTGTTTCCCATAGATTTGCCGGGTGTTCCTCCTGACTGTGATATTAATTTTGTGATTGATTTGGATCCAGGCACCAAGCCCATATCTATTTCTCCTTATTAGATGGCTCCGACGGAGTTTAAGGAGTTGAAAGAACAATTATAAGATCTATTGAAGAAGGGGTTTATTCAGCCTAGTGTATTACCGTAGGGTGCACCGATCTTATTTGTGAAGAAGAAAGATGGTACCATGAGGATGTGTATTAACTACCGACAGTTGAATAAGGTCACCATCAAGAATATGTATACTCTTCCTCATATTGATGATTTATTTGACCAGCTTCAGGGTGCATCGGTGTTCTCCAAAATTGATTTGAGGTCGGATTACCATCAGGTGAGAGTTCGGGAATCTGTTATCCCGTAGACTACATTTAGGACTCGTTATGGGCATTGTGAGTTTGTAATTTTGTCCTTTGGGTTGACTAATGCCCCAGCTACTTTTATAGAGTTGATGACCCAGGTATTTCGGCCTAATTTAGACTCATTTGTGATCATATTTATTGATGACATCTTGGTTTATTCCAAGAATGAGGCGGATCATGTTCGTCACTTAAGGACAGTCCTTGAGAGATTAAGAGAAGAGAAGTTGTATGCAAAATTCTCAAAATGTGAGTTTTGGCTCGAGTCCGTGGCATTCTTGGGTCATATGGTGACCATGGATGGTATTATGGTCGATCCGACCAAGGTGGCAGTGGTTTATGATTGGATTAGGCCTACTTAGGCTATCGAGATTCGGAGCTTTATTGGGTTCGCAGGCTATTATCATCGGTTTTTTTAGGGCTTCTTTACTATGGCATCCCCATTGACTAGGCTAACTCAAAAGATCATGGCATTTTAGTGGACTGATGAGTGCGAGGCGAGCTTTCAAAAGCTCAAGGAGTTATTGACTTTATCACATATTCTAGCCTTATCCGAGGAGGGTGTGGCCTTTATTGTGTTCTGTGATGCTTCGGGAGTTGGCTTGGGTGGTATATTGATGTTAAAGGGTAGAGTTATAGCTTATGCTTCTCGATAGTTGAAGGTACATGAGAAGAACTATCCTACCCATGACCAAAAGTTGGCGGTGGTGGTGTTTGTTATGAAATTATGGAGGCACTATGATAAGAATCAGGTTGCCTGAACAAACAAGACAATAATGCGGAAGTGAAATTATAAAGATTAAATACAGAAATTGAAAGATATGTGAAATTCAAGAATAAAATCCCCAAATTTTAAGATAAAGTGCTAAGAACCCTTATTGATCTTAATATTCAAAATTAGCGAATTAAACTAATTGTGATATTAATAGAGTCAATTCAAGAACTTAGCTCAAAAGTGATCTAGACCCTTATTTCGAAGAACTACATACAATAATTAGTGTAAGACTAATCACCTTCTTTAATTTACGAATAAGAACCAAAGATATCAAATTAAGAATTAATCTTACCTCTTAAAATATTGTTCTTATAAGGTTGTAAGATAAATCCATAGTCACTACACACAAAGGTGTAAAGAAGAGAAAACTCTCAAATAATATTAATCATAATGTTGTTTTTAAATATAATAAAACCTACCTCTATATATAGGGAAGGCCTATCCCAAATAGAATGTGATTTAATTCCTACTTTTATGGAAATAATAACTAGAAAACTTTAAACTAGGAAACTTTTAAACTAGGAAAATTTAAACTAGGAAACTTTCAAATAAGGAACTTTTAAACTAGGAAACTTTGACTTTGAATGTCCATCTTTTTTGGGCTTACTTTGGGGCTTCATGTGGCCCAATCTTCTTCCTTTTGGGCTTGAATTTGGATACTTCATTCGTCATAAAATATTCTTAATTTTCCATTGATGTTATTCAATTTTAGTGGAAGTATCACAATGTAGATGATATCATTCCCCTCTTCTTGAAAGCAATTCATCCTCGAATTTAAATCTCGCAAAATCAAGAAGACATGCATTAGTAAACAACATCCACTAATTGAAAGCATCAATGGTAAGAACAAAACAAGGTAGTGCCCATGTTTCCTCTTAACCCAATTAATCCTAGCATGCATAAATACTCCCTTATAAAGCATGTGGACATCAACATCCGTATAGAAAATTCTCCTACTTACATAATCACGACAAAATTCTCCTCTAGATGCCATTACGAATGATATATGCAACTTCAATTTAGTTCTATCATTAAAGTACTTCAATGGATATGATAAAGACAATACAAAATTTGTATCAAATTGGGCACTTTTATGATATAGCCAAGCATCCTCGATTTTACCTCCCAACGATTCTTCCACATATAAACTATTCAGCCACTCTTCTATATAGAATCTATTCAAATAAGCATTAAAGTGCTCATAGTCATGTACCTCATCATCACTAGTAGCAAACAACCTTTTAAATTTACAATCATCGACACTTAAAAAATTATGACTCATCAAATATAAAGAATCATATTCCAACAAGTTATCACACAAAAACACTTGAAAAAGAAAGGAAGAATCATCAAACTCATTCGCAAGCTTCCTTCCATAAATGTCACATCTCTTTTTAGCAAGTGAAAATCCACAATCAACTATGTCATGTTCAATTTTAAAAAATGAATGAATTGCTCTTATTGGACTCAGTGATTACGGTCAATGACTTATTATATAGAAAAATCTCATCATCCTCAAAGTTAATGTAGTCACCAACATAAGAATTAAGAGTGTAGTTCATTACCTTCAAAAAGACCTTAAGTATTTTTGGAATACCAAGAATGTGATCAAACCAACTATACATACCGTACTTCATCTTACTTGGATAAGGAATAACATCACCTCATTTTTCCTTGCTTATTGGTGTTAGATCCATAATTGCCTTGTTGAACTTTATGTCATTAGTCCTATCTTTGACAGGCCTGAAATAATTCTCTTTAACTTTATCATTCTCATCAACATGCACTTCTTCAATAGAATATGTAGTATCAACATGCTTAGGATTAGTATCATCCAATGATTGTTTTTCAATGCAAACTTTTTCATGAGTACCTACAAGAGTGTCAAAACAACTTCAAGAAGAAGTAGAAATGTTAGAGTTAGAATATGAATTAACCTCACTTAAACTCTCTTATTTTTCTCTCTGAACCTCATGACCATCCCTCTCCTTTTTATGCTCATGACCATCTCTCTTTCTTTTCTCTCGTTCTCACTTGACATCCCATTCTCTTCACATAACAAATCCTCTCTTTTTTTCTCTCTTGGGATGTCAACATGCACTCCCTTACTCCTCTCATTCTTTTCCTTCTCAAAATTTTTCATTTCTTCTTTTACACGTTTTTGATCTTCATAAACTTGAGATGGAGTTAAAGATACAAGTATATATTTTCTATTGTTTAGCTAAAGAGAAACTCTATTCTTTCTCCTATCATGAATTGTATTCCTACTAAATTTCCATGGAAGTCCAAGCATGATATGACAATCTTGCATTGGAAATACATCACAAAGAACATCATCAGAATACCTCCCAATGGAGAAAGAAATCATGCATTGCTTATTCACCTTAAACTCATCAAAATCATTCAACCATTGCCGCTTATAAAGAGTAGCGTTTTTGATGCATGTAAGTTTCAACTTTTCTACCACATATGAACTTAACTACATTAGCACCACTTTCACTATCAAAATCATAGAGAAACTATTACCATTTATTCCACACCTTGTATGAAAAATATTTTTCCTACTTAATTCATCAAAAGTGACATTCATATTCTCCAATCGTGTGATCAATACTTCAACATAGTTGATGTTGTTTTGAGTTTCAACATCAATTTCCTTACCTATTTGAGACATCTCAAAAAAAATCAAAGAAACGAATATCTCTCAACTTGGTTTTTTCCCCTCTCTCTATTGATCTCACTCTCTCTTGCCTCTTTTTCACTCAAATTACAACCTTTGGATGGATCCTTTAGAATTTATATATAAACCCTATTAGTAGAAACCTTTTAGAAGTAAGATGTAGAAAGAAAATAATTTATCAATACCAAGATAAATTGGGATTGATGACACAAGAAAAAGACCAATATATGCAACTAGAACAAAAAACTTCAAATTTCCCATATTCTTGTTTATCCTTCTTGATGTAGGAAATCATGAAACACAATAACCTCGAAGTTTCTAAAAATAACTCAATTTATAAGAACTTGATTTTTTTCTCCTCCTTTCTTTTAAATATAATTATCGTTTTTTTGTTTTATTTTTTGGATTTTTGCTAAGTAACTTAAATTTTAAGATACTACAACAAAGATAATTTTTTTTCTTTTTTTTTGAACTCCCAAGATTATCAAGAGCGTAACCTTCATATAGCCGCTCTGATACCACTTGATAAGAATCGGATTGCTTGGATAAATAAGAAAATAATGTGGAAGAAAAATTGTAAAGATTATACACAAAAATTGAAAGATATGTGAAATTCAAGAATAAAATCCCCCAAAATTCAAGAAAAAAATACTAAGAACCCTAATTGATCTTATTATTCAAAATTAGAGGATTAAACTAATTGTGATATTAATAGAGTCAATTCAACAACTTCGATAAAAGTGATCTAGATCCATATTTTGAAGAACTAGAGACAACAATTACTATAAAACTAATCATCTTCTTTAATTTACAAATAAGAACCAAAGATACCAAATTAAGAATTAATGTTATCTCTTAAAGAATCATTCTTATAAGGTTGTAAGATAAATTTATAGTCACCACACACAAAGGTGTAAAGAAGAGAAAACTCTCAAATAATATTAATCATAATATTGTCCTTTTAAAATAATAAAACCTACCTCTATATATAGGGAAAACCTATCCCAAGTAAAATGGGATTTAATTCCTAATTTCATGGAAATAATAACTAGGAAGCTTTAAACTAGAAAACTTTTAAACTAGAAAAGTTTAAACTAGGAAACTTTTAAACTAGGAAACTTTAAACTAGGAAACTTTCAAATAAGGAACTTTTAAACTAGGAAACTTTGACTTTGAATGTCCATCTTTTTGGGCTCACTTTGGGGCTTCATGTGGCCCAATCTTATTTCTTTTGTGCTTGAATTTGGACACTTCATTCATCATAAATATATTTTTGATCTTTCATTGAATCCCGCCAATTTTAGTGGAAGTATGCCAACGTGGATGCTATCAAACTATCTCCATGGTGTGCATTGTGAGGTATTTACTGACCATCGTAGCCTTAAGTATATTTTTTTTAGTAGAATCTGAACACGAGGCAGTGTAGGTGGTTGGAGTTATTGGAAGACTATGACATCCCCATTCTTTATCATTCGGGCACAGCTAATGTGGTAGAGGATGCCTTGAGTCACAAATCACCTAGTATGGGTAGTTTGGCCTTCCTAAAGGCAAATGAGAAGCCTTTGGCTTTGGCGGTTCAGTCATTGGCTAGGCCATTGGTCTGAATTGATATTTCTACACATCATAGCATTTTTGTCTTTGTTGAGGCTAGGTCTACCTCGATGGACCAGATTCTTGCACACCAGTTTGATCCGGAGGGAGTTTTGAGGATTAATGGTCGTATTTGTGTATCCAAGGTTAGTGATTGGGTACGTATGATATTAGGAGAGACTCATTGTTCCAAGTATTTGATTCACCTAGGAGTGGAAAAGATGTTTTATGACTTGAAACAACACTATTGGTGGTGTGGCATGAAGACAGACATTGTTGATTTTGTGTCAAAGTGTCTGAATTGCCAACATGTGAAGTATGAACATGAGAAATTGGGTGGTCCTATGCAAAGGATGTCTATTATCGAGTGGAAGTGAGAATGTATCACTATGGACTGTGTGTCTGGATTACCTATGGCATTGGGTAAGTATGACTCTGTTGCGTAATTGTGGACCGATTGACCAAATCAGCCCAATTTCTTCCGGTGAAGACTAGCTACACCGCAGAGCATTTAGCTAGGATCTATCTTCGTGAGATTGTTAGGTTACATGGGTTACTTATCTCGATTGTGTTGGATTGGGGTTCAGTATTCACTTCTCACTTTTGGGAGGCATTGCAGCATGGTTTGAGTACACAGCTAGAAATGAGTTCAATATGTCATCCCAGAATGATATCCAGTTCGAGCGGACTATTTAAGTGTTGGAGGTTATGCTTAGGGCTTGTGTGATTGATTTTGGTGCCCGATGGGACCAACACTTGGCCTTAGCGGAGTTTGCCTAAAATAACAGTTATCACTCCAGTATTCAAATGTCACCATTTGAGGCATTATATAGTCATAGGTATCGATCACCCATGGTTTGATTCTGTTGCGATGTATGCATTGGATACTCACTTACTCAAGGCTGCTATGGAGTGGGTACGTTTGATACAGGGTCGACTATTAACAGCTCAAAGTCATCAGAAAAGCTATACTGATAGGAGGGTTCATCCCTTAGAGTTATTGGTGGGTGATTGTGTGTGGCTTCAAATATCGCCCATGAAGGGTGTAATGAGGTTCGGGAAAAAAAGAAAGCTTAGCCCGAGGTTTGTTGTCCCATTCGAGATTTTGAGGAGAGTGGGTGGAGTGGCCTATGAGTTGGCCTTACCCTCTAGACTGTCAGCTGTCCATCCGCAGTTTTATGTCTGTATGCTTCGCAAGTATATACTGGATGAGTCCAATGTGATTTCTTATGATGCGGTGGAGTTAGGTCCAGATTTGACTTTTGAGGAAAAGCCGATAACTGTCTTAGATAGGCAGATTCGTAGGCTAAGGACAAAGGAGATCGGTTTGGTCAAGGTGTAGTGGAGGCATCGGTCTGTTGAGGAGGCGACTTAGCAGTTAGAGTCTGATATAAAGGGCCCGGTACCCTCATATTTTTGAGACTCTAGGTACTTACCTATATCTTATGTTCGAGGAAGAACATCCTTGTTAGTGGTAGATATTGTAATGACCTTGAGGGTCATTTTCAAAAATTTATGCAAAATTACCATTTTATCCCTATCATTAGTGCCCCCAAGTGTTACTTGTTCAGTTTGTGTGGTTGAATGCTTTAAAGTCTTAATAGTTAGTGAATTGGGAAAATTCTTGAGCTTTATAGAGTTAAGACGGGACCAATCAAGGATACAGGTATCAGAACGAGATTTTTTCAGTTCCACCAGCTTCGGAACATGAAAATTGGTCTAGGGGAGTCATAGGAATCATATTTGGGGTTGATATGTAAACTTGAGGTCTCTAGTTGAAAAGTTAGTTTTAAATGAGTTAAATTTGACTTTGGTCAACAAATCAAATTCAGAGACTCGTATTGGATTTCTAATGATTCTAATGGCTTCGGGGGGTTATTGTAATGCTAGAAATGACTTGGTTGTAATTTTTAGAGGTTCCGAGGGTATTTTGGGGGTATTTCAAGTGCCAAAACTAGTTAAGTTGCAACTTATCGGATTTTGGGTCAAGGAGACCTCAAATTTAAATTGTGATGGTTCCATTGAGTTTGGAACATCAAATTTAGTAGGAGTTCACATATGATTTGTGTGTATGGGATTCCGAACAAATCTCGAGGGTTAGATTGGAGATTTGGAAATTTGGTTTTGAGCTATTTCTGTGTTGCTGGTGCAGGGGTCCACTTAAGCGGACTAGGTTCACTAAAGAATACCTTCGATTTAGCAAGACCCATTGCTTAATAGAAGGTCTCACTTAAGCGGGGTTCGCGAAAGCGAACCAGGTTTGGAAAAGCGAACCAGGTTTACAAAAGCGAACCTTCGCTTTAGCGACCCTTTGGTCGCATTAGCGACACCTAAGGAGTCCAAAAATGGAATTTGGGTTTTTTTATTCCATATTTGATTTCCAAGAGCTTCAAGGTGCAATTTGTGAAGTAGATTTTCAGAGAATTTCATCTTGGCAATTATTTATAACCTAAATCCTTCGATTTCCTTCCATTAACTTGTGATTTCACTTGAAATTCATGGTTTTAAACTCAAACTTTGGAGGTTTTTCATGAAACTTGAAATAATGATTTCTACCTAAAATATTACTTCATTTTTATGGATTTTTCACTCGTGAACTCTAATTTTTGTGTAGAATCTGATTTTGAAATAAAAAATACCAGATTTGACCTTTTTCGAAAATGATCAATTTTTAGACTATTTTACCCCAAGTTCTGAAACCTATCAATATGGATGTCTGTGGATTCCTTATGGCTCGTATGTTCTATTCTTGATAACGGTTATCTTTTTGAGCGTCAATTCAAAGGTCCTTCATCTAGTAGAGTGTTCGAGTGCGGTTTTGGCAATTGAGGTAGATTTGACTATCCTTCTTGGGGCAGAGTCGGGGCAATTAGTCAAATTCTATGTTACAGACTTTGGAATGGGGTCGTAGTGTAGTTTGGGCCTGATAACTGATTTTGTGATGCTCGTGTGGGGGTTTATATATGTACTGAGTAGACCGTGTGGGGGCTTTATGTGATATTTTATTTATATTTTATACTGTATAATCCATGACATTAAATAAGTGTATGTACATAGATTGTTTGGTTTGTAATGCCCGCCTGAGGGGTTGAGTTGAGGGTTTTGAGTGTGCCTGATTATTGAGATATTGTTGAGAAAAGGGTAAACACTTAATTTGATGTATTTCCTTCCCATTAATGTCTATTGAGGGTGAATATCATGCTTAGGTTAAGTTTTAAGAACTTGAACCTTGTACTACAAGTTGAGCTGAATATTACCTCCATGCCTTATACATTTTGATTACATTTGTCCTCATTCATTTTATTATTGATCATTGGGAAGTGGAGAACTGTGGAAAACCTTTTGAGAAATACAATGTGACATCTTTTGTATCCTTGACCACGAGATAGGTGGCAAGCGAATGAGACATTAGTATCATGAGTCCTTGACCATGAGTTGGGTGGCAAGGTAGTTGATACATTAATATATGATGAGGTATGTGATCTGCGAGACCCCTATGGGTCCTGCTTGGTAGCACAATTCAGAAGGTATATACGATAGGTTATGCGACAACCTTGATCCCACCGTACTATCATATCATTGCATCATCATAGTGCATTGTATTGCATTGATACCTGTGATAATTGTTCTATCTGTTTAATTTTGATATTGAACTGTAACTATGTTTACTATTTTTGTGCAATTCTATATAAATTGGCGGCAACATAGCCAGAGTAGGACTTTTCTGTGTGTAGATCGAAGCATTTCTTAGTTTATTTCATAGTTTCTGATTAATTCCTTATAGTCAGTAGATTAAACTTACTGAGTATACGTGAATTGTACTCACTCCTACTTCTGTGTCCCTTTTTGAAGAAGATACTAGTTAGAGTACCCAGTGCGGTAGTTGATTTCTCACAGATTCATCATTATAGGATCAGTGGTGAGATCTTGGGATCCAAATCACTGCTAGTCCATCTTTCATTTATAGTCTTTTCTATATTTAGAGACTTAAACTGTATATTCAGATTTTGATTTGTATTTAGATGCTCTTAAACCTTATGACACTAGGTTTTGGGGTATTTTAGTTGTTGTCTTCTTTCATGTTTATTTGTGGCCTGACTCTCATTTTGGAGTTTCTTATGGTTTTACGTTTCGGCTTATGCGTTGGGATGAGGTTTGGGATGTATGCCATCATGACCTTGGTTTTTGAGTTGTGACAGGTTTATGACGTGTTTAGTTAAATTATGGACACATGGATTTGAGTTGGAAAGTCCCAACAAAAAAGACTTTGATTTAAAAACCATCTCAAAATCCCAAACTTAAATCATAAAAAATAGTGTTCTTCCTAAGTAAGTTCTCACTAAGCTCTTCTTCTCCAACTTTTACTTGCCTTGGTCAAGAATGTTTTGTTTTTTTTCCTCGAATTCTAGTCTTATCCTCATTTTCCTATGGGTGATTAATATTGTTTACCCTACATGCAAAGATGTTTTGCAATGATGATGTAATTGAGAGCTGGAGTCATGTATTCCTTCTTTGAAGAACTAGGTAAGTTTTTCTTCTTCTTTTAATCATTTTTTCCCAGTATTGACTTTATTTTTTCCTCAGTTGAAGTGGAAGTGGAGAGAAACAGGTTTCTCATGCCTCACAGACTCCTTGTAGTTCTCTTTGCTGGATGCATGCTTAAGACTTCATATCTAACTCACTGCTTACTTTTTTTGGTGGTGACAATATTTGTTGTTGGGGTAGAAATAGGTTAGGCTACTTAGTTTTTTCATTGCAGATGCCATACTTGCTCTTCGATGGATGCATTCACAAAGTATTTGATAAAGAGAGATTTTATTAAATAAAATTAGAATAAGACTCAGTGGCTCCGTTGTTGTTAATAGCCCATTAACCACTCTAGGTAGTTGAGTGACTCGATTGTTTTGCTGCCTCCCCTTCGAATATAGGCAAATTTAGGTGTGACGTCTAAATATTTTTTGGGGAATAAATAATAATCATTTATCATAAGATTAAATACCATGAATTTATGTTGATACATTATCATACAAATAAAATCATACCCGCTTGCATTTATCGAGTTTGGATTGTAAAGTAATATCTAGGAGATTGTAAGTAATTAATGACTATTTTGTATTTACTACTTTTCTTTCACTTTGACAACTTCATGTAGTCTTTGATGTTTTGTTAGGCATCACAATTATGTTTATTAGTCAAGAGTTTTAAAATAAATCTCATATATTGCGACATAATACTCAGAGAGTGCAACAAATTACTCAAAATTTATGACATAAGACTCAAAAAAATTGCAGCAGATGATAGTAATGTCGCAACATAAGACCCATATGTCACAGCATAAGACCCACGAGTCACAACATATGAGACGTATACTTCTACACATGAGACATATGTTATAATGTATGAGTCTTATGTTGCAAAAAGTGAGGTGTATGTTACAACATTATTATCATCTGATGTAACTTTTGAGTCTTATGTTGCGACATATGAGCGTTATGTGGCAACATATGATAGATTGCAATAATAAATAAGCAATCATGACCAGACACCAGAAAGAAACAGATCACCTATTAATTTTTTCTTATAACATATGTTGTGGATTTGTGTTAGTTGTTTTCGGCAATATGATTTTTTAGTAAGAAGTATTTTGAATTTGTTTGGCGATTTGATCAAGGTAAATACGATTTCATTAAGAAAAATAATAAAAAACATACATACCCATGCATGAAGTAAACAAAATGACATCAAAATATCTTACAACATCACTGCAACGTGCACTGCATTACACAGGACACTATTGCACAAACCTATAACAACAGTGATCTTTCGCAATTCTTCTTCTTGGGCTCAATAATGGAGTCGCTATCATTCGAAATGTGGTAAAGTACATTAGTAGAGAAATTTATCCTCTATCAACCTCATATTTGAAGTCTATGTTAGGATACTTCTTCACGACTTTCTGGAAGGCATCGAATGTTTGGTTCAAGAGGACTCCAAGAGAACCATCTCAGTCCAATTCTTACCCTTCCACTGAATGAGCCTTATCAAAATCTCGTGCATTTCCTCCTCCAGCGACTCACAGGCATCCCTTTTCTGGCAATAGAGCTTCTCTACAACCTCCAAAGAGGCTATGAGTTGGCGAGCAGTTGTTTTTCGTAAGTGTGAGGTCGACATTTTTTGAGAGAAGAGAGAGTAATGGATTGTAAAATGTGGTTCTTAGAAATGTTGGTGAGGAGAAGTTGGAGTCAAAATTTATAGACAAAATTACAAAAATATTAGCTGTATATTATACATATATATATATATATATTTTGATAATTTAGATACTTATTTGTTATATACAAAGGAGAAGTATATTAATTCTAACTCAACATAAAATGTATGACATTAAGCAAAGTAAAATTAATTAATTTCAGCCGATATAAACAAAGCAAAATGATAGAACCAGATTATATTTCGTTTGGTTAATTTTTAACTACACTAATTGTTCATCATTACACCTACTAACCCTATCTTTCCTAGAAGATATTGAAAAGACCTATAAAGATTTGTTTCCTTCTTTTCAAGATTATTTATTTATTTATTATGTTGTAATATAATTCTAACTCAAAATTAATTATTTGAAGTACGTAAAATAAAATAATTTTGTTTTCCTCATTTTAATTTTAATTAACGTTAATTATTTACTTTATTGTAATCAATGTTGACCCGGTATTTACTTTATAAAATTAATTGTTACGACAAATTTATTGAAAAAAATTATGAAGTAAGAAATATGTATACGACTAATGAGCCAAAAGAGCCAAAATTGGCCCAAAATATCCATACACGCAAGTATATTGAAAGATAAATTATGAGATAATTGTATTGTCAAATATTTGATATTGATTTTGTGAGGTTATGGGCTCGAGGCGGTGAGAAAAGAGAAATATTGACTTTTCTTTTCTTAATTCTTGTGGTCATAATTTCTTTGGTAATTAACCTTAATTTGTCATTTTCCCATCATTTACATTTCTTATATGATGAGTTCAACATATTTTTGTTAATTTGAATTATTTATTTATTTATAATGTTAATTACACGATATTTACTTTCCCAAAAAATTGTTATGACAAATTTGTTGGAAAATAAATAATGAAGTAAGAAAGAACATGTATACGAGTAAAAGAGCCAAAATTGGGCAAAAATATCCATACACGCAATATATATATTTCGTTTGTTTAAGTTATAACTACACTAATTGTTCCTCATTACACCTATTGACCCTACCTTTCCTAGAAGATATTGAAAAGACCTATAAAGATTTGTTTCCTTCTTTTCAAGATTTTTATTTTTTTATTTTTATCATGTTGTAATATAATTCTAACTCAAAGTTAATTATTTGAAGACTGTAAAATAAAATAATTTTGTTTCCCTCATTTTAATTTTCATTAACGTTAATTATTTAATTTATTGTAATCAACATTAATGAACCGATATTTACTTTACAAAATTAATTGTTAAGACAATTTGTTGAGAAAAATTATGAGCCAAAATTGGCCCAAAATATCCATACACGCAAGTATATTGGAAGATAAATTTTGAGATAATTTTCAAATATTTGATGTTGATTTTGTGAGGTTATGGGCCAGAGGCGGTGAGGGAAGAGAAATATTTACTTTTCTTTTCTTAATTCTCGTGGTCATAATTTTTTTTGGTAATTAACCTTAATTTGCCATTTTCCCCTTTATTTACATTTTTTATGTGATGAGTTCAACAGATTTTTGTTAATTTGAATTATTTATTTATTTATAACATTAATTACACGATATTTACTTTACAAAATAAATTGTTATGGAAAATTTGTTGGAAAAAAAGAGCCAAAATTGGGCAAAAATATCCATACACGCAACATATATATTTCTTTGGTTAAGTTATAACTACACTAATTGTTCATCATTACACCTATTGACCCTACCTTTCCTAGAAGATATTGAAAAGACCTATAAAGATTTGTTTTCTTCTTTTCAAGATTTTTTTATCATGTTTTAATATAATTCTAACTCAAAGTTAATTATTTGAAGACTGTAAAATAAAATAATTTTGTTTCCCTCATTTTAATTTTAATTAACGTTAATTATTTACTTTATTGTAATCAACATTAATTACCCGATATGTAAATTAATTATTACGACAAATTTGTTGAGAAACATTATGATGTAAGAAATATGTATACAACTAATGAGCAAAAGGAGCCAAAATTGGCACAAAATATCCATACACACAAGTATATCAGAAGATAAACTATAAGATAATTGTCAAATATTTGATGTTGATTTTGTGAGGTTATGGGCGAGAGGCGGTGAGGGAAGACAAATATTTACTTTTCTTTTGTTAATTCTTGTGGTTGTAATTTTTTTGGTAATTAACCTTAATTTGACATTTCCCCCTTCATTTACATTTTTTATGTGATGAGTTCAACATATTTTTGTTAATTTGAATTATTTATTTATTTATAACGTTAATTACATGATATTTACTTTACAAAATAAATTGTTATGATAAATTTGTTGGAAAAAAATAATGAAGTAAGAAGGAACATGTATACGAGTAAAATAGCCATAATTGGGCCAACATATCCTTACACGCAACATATTTATTTTGGGAAGATAAACTGTGAATAAATCCCAAGTATTTGATGTTAAGTTTCTTTGGTTATGGGCTCAGGCGGCTTGGGAAGAGAAATATTGACTTTGTCTTGTCTGAATTCTTGTGGTCGTAATTTTTCCTTAATTTTTAATTTTTCCTTCATTTACATTTTTATGATGAGTTGAACAAAATTTTGTTGATTTGAATTTGAATTTAATTTAATTAGAAATTTGTGACATTAGTGTGGTTGAGATTAACAAAATAAAATTCAAAAATTTTAAGAAAATAAATAAAAATATGTAATAATAAAAGATTAAAAACAATAAATACATAACTGAAATTAAAAATAAAGACGGATACAACATAACAGTCACGATTCAAATTCAGGCCATGATGACATCTACTATAACCCCCGAGTAAACAAGCCAAATCCAATTCAAGCAAAATTCAAACCTCAATTTAATTAAATAATAAATAATACAAGAAGGTGGAAGCAAGACAAATATAACAAGGAAATCCGGCTGAGGTATAGATATGTAAATACGATACAAAATATACTAAGGGCCCGAAAGTGACCAAAAAGGACGAACTGACACTAGACTAATCCCTGGCCTGGTGTCACTTGTACAACTCTATACTATCTCATATACACATCTTAAGCCTCATCTTACCAAATGACTTAGCCTCAATTCACTATTTACATCTGAGGGTAGCATACCCCTCCATTCATAACACACATTCCTCGCAAGTTAATATCTTAATCTCTCACATACGTCAGGTCAAGCCTACTAAATCAAATCTTAAAACTAGTACTATCACAATCATTCATTACACCTCATTACTTACCTTATAGATACTCCACGCTAGTTACAAGACTCAATCAACCACCATTCTCACTATCTAAGTTCTACTCCTCTAACTCCCTGTTTCTAACTCTAGGATCATTCTACGAATCATAGCTCACCATGCCTCAAATCACATTCCATCGGATGATTACACGAATCATTTAGAGACATAACTTCCCTCTCAAAGATAACATTCGAATCAAGATTTAGAGATAAGATTTTGGGATACATCTTGCTCTGACTCAAACGCACAATTCATTTGAATTTGGGTGTATTTTTTTGAATCAATAGAGTTAAGCACACTAATTGACTCCTATCAAGCCTTGTGCAGTCTCTTCACATTCTCAAGACTTTATCTGAGAGTAACTCATCAACAAGAATCTGATATTTACTATTTAACTACCTTGAGTATGAGGGGTAGGTAAACAGATTTGAGCAACGCCCAAATTAGAAGGGAACTTTCATAGAGTTAAACTCTATCGCACAAATTCAGAATATGAAAGAAGTGAAAAAATTCTTAATGTCCTACATCCTCCTAATTATAAGTGTGGTGCACAACACACCCATAAGCAAGACTCTACTAGACACGACTTCATAGACTCCCTAGGACTCTTGAACTCTGTGCTCTGATACCAAGTTTGTCATGCCCCAAGAGGGTACCTTAGATGTGACTGGCACTCGGAAATCATTACTGACTCCTAAGTGAATCATTTGACCTAATCATACATCCTTCATTCATTTAATCAGCGAAAGACTTTAAATAAAGAGGTAATTAAGTCGGAAATTCCAATCAATAATCTAGCTCAAGGAAGAAAGGCCATGGGCCAACAAATTGAACTCCAATCTATGTCATTAAAAATAGTCTGACAAGAACAATTCAAGAAAATAAAATACTCAATTGACGCATCCCTATCTAGTCTATGAAGCCTTTATTACTACTATCTAATTGGTGCCAATGACAGGTTCATGGCTACCTCAAATTAAAATGAAAAGACTAAACTCAACATAAGAATAACATAAGTGGTATCCTCTGAATGTAGGGGAGGACTCACCAATAAGCTTAGTGCAAAAATATCCTCAACGATATGCCTATTGATGATATCTTAAACCATCTCTGTATTATGAAATAATATAGGTCTAAATGGATGTCAGTACGTGGAATGTATGAGTACGTAATATGGAAGAATGAAATATGCGTCAAGATAGAGTAATATCAATTCAAATATATAAAGTCAAAAAGATAAGGGAGACTCAATCAAGGTGTCATAAGTCTAAAGTAAGAACACAGTTTAAATAGAGACCAGTCATATACAATCCAATCATTTATAATTCGGGAGCCCAGTTGGGTATAGTTAGGTGTAGCTCTCTTAGATAGTACTTCTTTTCACTTTAGATTCTTATGTTGATTCCTAATTAGGCTTATTCCTCTTTTACATACTGTTTTCACCGTTTTTGCTTAGTTGGCCTGTGATGCCTATTGAGTACTTATTATCTTGGTACTCATACTATACCCTGCATCTACTTTCGTGATACAAGACCGAGCACCAGCTATCACCGTGGATAGATCGAGCCTATTGCAGTCAGCTTCGAAGACTAGTGTGAGCACTTGTTATTTTTGGATAATTTCTGTCTCCTTCAGTATGGAAGAACCGTCTTTTGCCTTTTGAGACTAGCTAATTGTTGTATATATTTTTGGTCCACTTTCGAGACTTGTACTCATCTTTTATTTTTTAGCAGCTCTGTACTTGTGACTTTCAAGTTTTGGGAGGGATCTTCAGTTGTTTATATCATGTTTTGGTTTACTTCCTCTTATTCTTTCTACTTATCTTTATAATTTGCCAATTTTGTTAAGTTTCTACCCTCAAACCCATTACTTGAAGTTTCGGGTTGATGGGTTGGCTTACCTATTGGTTGGTTATAGTAGGTGTCATCATGACCTAAGGAATTGGGTCATGATAAGTTGGTATCAGAGCCCCAGGTTCGTTGGTCTCACTTGTACAGAGCTAACATCTAGTAGAGTCTCACCTATGGGTGCGACGATGTTCGTAACTTATCTTCGAGAGGTTATAGGATTTCATTAGGAACATTCTCTATGTTGTATCATTTCATGCAGTGTTGTGTCTTATTGGTTTCCTGAAATCTCATTTGTTCCACTCTTTCATAGGGATGGTTCGTACGCGTGGTACCACCGGTCGTAATAACGCACCAAGGCCTGGCAGGACTAGAGGCCTACCCTATGGCATATGTAGGGGAGCAGCACCAGTTCTCGATTTGAATATAGCACCTAAGCATGTAGAGGAGCACCAGGATGCCCTTCCACTAGTTGTTGCACCTTCACCAGTAGTTCGAAGGGTGTGATATCATTATAGGACCAAAAGATGTTAGGTGTATTTCATAGGCTGTCACCCCTAATATTTTCTAGATTTATTGGCGAGGATGCCATGGAGTTCTTGACTACCTGTCAGGAGCAGCTCTATTCGTTATGTCTTGTGGAGTCCAGAGGTGCCGAATTCACTTTTCACTAGTTCAGACAGGCAGCCAGAATGTGGTGGTGCTCTTATTTGTAGTCCAGGCCAGTTGGGTCACCACCATTGACAAGAGCCCAGTTTTTATAGGCTTTCTTGGCTCGATACATCCCTAGGATTATTAAGGACCGACTTTGAGATTAGTTTACTCTATTGGAGTAGGGCCACATGATGATTGTCGAGTACGAGACCAGATTTTATCAGTTATCCCGATATGCCACTATGATTCTACCCACTGAGAAGGAGTGGGTATGATGTTTTGTATGTGTACTGAGACCTTACCTGAGGTTGGGGACCGAGCACTTGGTTTCCATAGGTCGCTCTTTTCTAGATGTAGTGGATCATGCCTGTATAATTGAGATTATTCATCGCCAGGCCCAAGGGGGCAGCGATAAGAGGCCCAGATATCAAGAAAGCTATAGTGGATCCCAGTCTAGGGGACATGATAGTTATGATAGGCCTCACCAATGGTTCCAGTAGGATAGGTACTAGCAGGTCCATCCAGCCGGCCGGTTTAGGCCGCCCTGCGAGTAGTTAAGGGTAGTCAACCCCGTTCGGGGGGTTCTATCACAGGGTAGAGCTCGAGGGGATCAAGTATGCTTTTTTCCTATTGTGGATGAGTTATCACGGACCACTCAGCTTTAAGATGCTTTGATTGTGGCTCACTCAAGATTGGGCTAGAGTGTGTCCAGGTCGAGCTAGATCATTAGCAGTAGAGACATCTCTACCAGGAGATATATATCGGGGTCACGACTATGGCGATGGTCAGCAGGGTATTCAGGGATGTCCTCGAGGAGGTAGGTCAGGTGGCAGGGTGAATGGTCATGGGGGAGGCCGACATGGCTACTTCTATACTGCTCTGATAAGGACAGAGGCTGAGGCATCAGATGATGTTATCATAGGTACTATCCTTATTCATTAGCAGACTGCTTCAACTTTATTTAATTTAGGTTCCACGTATTCCTATGTGTCTATATATTTTCCTCCATATTTAGGTATTGCTTATGAGTCACTTGACGTGTCGTTGCATGTTTCGACCCCGGTAGGGGATATTTTAGTAGTGGATCAGGTTTGTAGATCCTGTGCGGCAACTATTCAGGGGCATGAGACTTGGGCAGATCTTATTTTACTTGATATACTAGACTTCAATATTATTCTGGACATGGATTGGCTATTCCCTCATCATGCAATTTTGGAGTGTTATGCCAAGACTGTTACATTAGCCATGACTGGCATTCCCCAATCTTATCGCAGGGTACTTATAGTCGCTCACCGACTAGGATCATATACTTTATGTAGGCCCAATGGCTAATTGCGTCCGAGTGCTTAGCGTACTTAGCATATGTTTGTGATGTGTCTAGCGAGGCCCCTACTGTTGATTCAGTCCTTGTAGTTAGAGAGTAAAATGATGTCTTCCCTACTGACCTACCCCATAGAGAGATATTGACTTTGCCATAGATTTGGATCTGGGAACTAAGCCTATTTCTATACCACCTTACCGTATGGTCCCCGCAAAGCTCAAGGAGCTAAGCGTGCGGCTTGAGGTTCTTTTAAGTAAGGGATTTATTCACCCGAGTGTGTCACCGTGGGGTACACCTATTCTTTTTGTTAAGAAGAAGGATGGGACTATGCAGATGTATGTTTATTATAGGCAGTTGAATAAGGTGATGGTGAAAAACTGTTACCTCATGCCTCGTATTGATGATCTATTCGACAAGCTTTACGGTGCGACTGTATTTTCCAAGATTGACTTGAGGTTCGACTACCACCAGTTGCTTAGAGCAGCCGACATTCCTAAGACTACTTTTCAGACTTAGTATGGCCGCTATGAGTTCCTTATGATGTGTTTTGGGCTTACCAATGCCCCCGCAACTTTTATGGACCATATAACTCGAGTATTCAGGCCTTTTCTTGACTCCTTCGTGATTGTTTTCATCAATGATATAATGGTATACTCGCAGAGTAGGGAGGAGCACACACATCACTTGAGGGTTGTGCTTTAGACTTTGAGAGATCAATAACTTTATGCTAAATTCTCAAAGTGCGGGTTTTGGTTAGAGTCTGTGGCATTTTTGGGACACGTGGTGTCCAGAGAGGGTATCAGGTTGATCCGGCGAAGATTGAGGCTATTCTGGTTAGTCTAGGCCCATATTTCTTATGTAGATTCGGAGCTTCATTGGATTAGCTGGGTATTATAGATGATTTATTGAGGGTTTCTCCACCATTGTAGCCTCATTGATCTATTTGACGCTCCAGGATGTTCCCTTTGTGTGGTTCGAGGAGTGTGAGTCGAGCTTTTGGAAGCTTAAATTGCTTACTACCATTCTTATTCTAACTCTTCCAGTTGACGGAGAGATCGTTTTGGTATATTGTGATGCTTCTGGTGTAAGTCTTGGGTTTGTACTGATGTAGCGAGGCTAAGTTATTTCTTATGCTTTTAGACAGTTGAGAGCACACGAGAGTGAGGCTAAGTTATTTCTTATGCTTCTGGACAGTTGAGAGTGCACGAGCGCAACTACCCCACTCATGACCTGGAACTGGCGGTGGTAGTTTTCACACTTAAGATGTGGAAGAACTACTTATATAGAGTCCATTGCAAGATATATATAGGTGACCGCAGCTTACAGTACATTATGAGTCAGAAGTATCTTAATTTTAGACAACAGCGCTGGATTGAGCTACTGGCCGATTATGACATCTTTATCCACTACCATCCGGGAAAAGCGAATGTAGTAGCGAATGCATTAAATTAGAAGAAGAGGAGTATGGGTAGTTTAGCTTACTTGTCTACTACGGAGCGACCCTTAGCCTTGGACATCCAGTCTTTGGCTAATCAGATGGTCAGGTTGAACATCTCAGATTCCAAATAGATTTTGGCTTTTGTGGAAGCTCGATCATCTCTATTGGACCAGATTAGTGGCCTACAGTTTGAAGATAGAGCATTGGTAGAGCTTCAAGAGTTAGTATTGCAAGGCGAGGGTGGCCAGGCTTTTATAAGTTCAGATGGGATACTACGGTTTGATGGTCGTCTTTGTGTTCCCAGAGTTTCAGACTTTATTTAGTTGATCCTTCGTGAGGCCCGCAATTCTAAGTACTTTATCCATTCGGGTATCACGAAGATGTATCGAGATTTGAGACAACATTACTGGTGGTATGGTATAAGGAGAGACATAGCTGAGTATGTATCCCGTTGTTTAAGTTACCAATAGGTTAAGGCCGAGCATCAGCGACCTAGTGGAGTCTTTCAGAGATTACCCATTCCCAAGGGGAAATGGGAAAGGATTACCATAGACTTCTTAATGGGATTGCCTCGGACATACAGAGTTAATAATGGTATACGGGTCATCGTTGATCGATTGACCAAGTCAGAGCATTTCTTGCTAGTACGGTCCACTTTTACTGTAGATCATCTAGTTTAAATCTATATTCAGGAAGTGGTTTGTCTGCACTGGGTATCGATGTCCATTATATCAGATAGGGGATGTCAATTTACTTCTAGTTTCTAGAGGGCCTTTTAGAGAGAGTTGGGCATCCGGATTGATCTTATAACGACATTTCATCCAAAGACCAACAGTCAGTCAAAGCTTATTATTCAGATTCTAGAGGATATGCTGCGAGCTTATGTATTAGAGTTCGAAGGTCATTAGGTGTAGTACTTGACTTTGGCAGAGTTTACGTACAATAAAAGCTACCACTCTAGTATTTAGATGGCCTCGTTCGAGTCCATTTATGGTCGACGTTGTCGCACTCCTATTGGTTAGTTTGAGTCTTTAAAGCCTGGGCCGTACAGTATCGATTTACTTCGGGATGCCATAGCCAGAGTCCGAGTTATTCAGGATGGCTGAGGACAGCTCAGAGTAGGTACTAGAGTTATGCTGATCGCAAGCGTCGGCCCTTACGCTTTGAGGTGGGAGATCAGGTGTTCTTGTGGGTGTCTCTCTTGAAGGGCATGATGAGATTTAGCAGGCGAGGTAAGCTTAGCCCTAGGTATATCGGGCCCTTTGAGAATCTGAGGAGTATTGTATTTGCCACCGATATTTTTAGCTATACACCCTGTTTTTCATGTTTCTATGCTGCACCGATACATTCCAGATGATTCTCATATGCTTCAGTATGATTCTGTTGAGTTGGATAATCGCCTGACTTTTGTTGAGGAGCCAATTGCTATTCTAAACAGAGATGTTCTCCAACTTCGTTCTAAGTCCATCAATGTGGTTAAGGTCCAGTGGTGCCATTGTATGATAGAGGAGGCTACATGGGAGACCGAGCAGGAGATGTGGGAGCAGTTCCCCAGCTTATTTGTCCCTCCAAGTATACCCTTTTCTTTACTTTCATGGATGAAAGTTCTTTTAGTAGTGGATGTTGTAGTGACCTTGAAGGTCATTTTTGGAATTTTATAAAATGACTATTTTACACCTCCCTTTAGTTGCCGTGAGCCATTTTTGATTGGTACCGGGTGTTGATTTTTAGAAAATCCTATGAAAAGTTATGTCTTTGGAAATTTTGAGTTTACATAAGCTTCAAGTGTTCAAAAGTAGTATTTTGGGATAACCAAAGCTACGGGTCTCAGAACGAAATTTTGTCAATTCCAACAGCTTTGGAATGTCAAAATTGGCCTAGAAAAGTTTACAAAATCAGTTTTGGAGTTGTAACCAAGATTTGAGGTTTTGAATTGAGAATTTAAGGAATTTTAGGTGAAGATTTAAGTTTGGTCAACTTTTGGAGTTTTGATGCTTGGAATGCAATTCCGACGACTCTGTTGGATTTAAGGAATGGTTTTTGTTCTAGAAGAAGTGCTGGCTGAATTATTAGAGGCCCCAAGCCCATTTTGGTATTTTGATGGCCTAGGTTGGTTTAGTTGCGACTTTTCAAGTTCTGGGTCAAGGAGACCTTGAATTCAATTTCTGATGGTTCTATCAGCTCTGGAATGACCAAATTAGGCTAGAAACATTTTTTTCATGACTATCGAGGCAATCAATACGAGTTTGGGGCCATTTGATGCTTTTGACTTTGAAAGTTAGCCTATGACTGACTTTGGTCAATATTCTTGAAAAATACGCTCGGATGAAAATTCTCATAGTAGGTTAGTTTTGAAATGTCAATTTTAGTCTAGAAGGACACTTCATTCACTTTTCGAGGCTTCCATCTAATCTCGAGGCCCATTGTGGAATGTGACTTAAAATGACACTTGGGTGTGAGATCCACTTTTTATTAAAATGACCTCGTATGATAATTTTAAATGTGCCATTAAGTCCAAAATGTCAAATTTATTGGGGGTCGCATATCTGGTTTATTTTTATCTGATTTTGAACGAATTCCGAGCATCCGTCGGAGATTTTAGACTTTTCCAAAATCAAATATTGCAGCAAAAATCTGGCGCAAAGGAAAGCCCCTTTTTGGGTTTTTCACTCAACTTTAAAACCCCATAACTTGAGTTCTAGAGCTCCATTTGTAGAGATTCCAAGCCCAGTGTGTTCAGGAAGTTCGTGGCTATGCATTGGAGTGCTTGAGGACTATTGGGTACTCTTCGTTTGAGGTAAGATTTGCATTATAGCAGCTGCCCTTCCTATTTTCGAAATTAATTTTTGAAGAATTTTGAGAATTTATTTCTTGGTCTATATAAATTCGATATTGACGATTCAAGAGTCTAAGTTCAAGAGAATTTCGTGGGAAATCTATTGGTAGCTCAAAATCTTTAGGAGAGGCTCTGTTTGAGGTAAAACTTTGAATTTAGCAGCTGGTTGTTATGTTTTCGAGTTAGAATTGTGTTGATCTTTGAGGGGCTGGTTCTTGCTCATTTTGACTCCGATTGTAGTGATTTTTAGGCTAAATTATGGGGTTTTTGTCAAGTATCATCGTTGTATTATTGGTTTGGGTTAGGGTTCATCATTTGTGGTAATTTGCTACTCCTAAAATGCAGTCTTTTTCCATTCTCTTAGCTAAACCCTAGGTTTTGTTGCATGATCATGTTGGGGTTGTGATTATGTTCCTGTTTGGAACACAAGCTGAGGATAGTAATTAGAACCTATTTTGGGGTCAATTTTGAAATTCCAGATGTGAGTCCCCCAAATTCTATTTTAGACCCAAAAATTGGTCCCTCTAAAAAAAATATGAAATTTGTTTCTAAACAACCATATCGACTTTGTGCTTATATTCTTTCCAGCATGAAAGCGTTCCAAGACTTCTCAGAAGAGAAAGGATTCAACATTGTGATTTGGATATCACGTGTTCAACCTATAGGTAGGCTACAACTTTTCTTTTTTAGATTGAGATGAAATGTGTGAAAGCATGTTGAAATAATTAGAATTTGGGTTAGGTAGCTTAACGGTATATCTTAGGTGTTAGAAATCATGCTTTAGACTTGTTATTGGATTTTTTGGGTATTTGGAAGCATGCGTGTCTTACTGTTATTTGTTTGTGTTATAAGAAGAGTTGAATGAGAATGTTGCTGATATTGTGGAGTATGTTGTCCTTAGTATAGGTTGTAAACTTGCTTCTATTGCCTCGGCATACCTTCGGTGAACTTAGATCCTTGTAGAATGGTGTAGCGAGCTAGTGCTTGGTAATTGGCCTTAGCTAGGTGATACCCTTCCTCTTAATAACACTCTCATCCATAACTCAGTATAACCATGACTTCAATATCCATCGATAATACTAGATTTTGTGACCATTTGGCTTTGGCTTTGGCTCAAGTTTTGGCGGTATATTGGTTGACACATTGGGGAGGAGATCCTCGGTAATGTTGTAGCCTAGTTAGGAAGAAGAATATTCGGCACCATGTAATAAATTATCTGTGAGTATCCGAGTATCCAATCTCGGTCTCCATTCTGAATTATCGGGGAATATCCGGGTACTCTGCCCAAGCCTCTGCCGGCTTGCTAGTATGATGAGCATTTGGGTACCCAGTCCTGGCCTCGATCATACTAATGCATTACAGCGAGCATCCAGGTACCCAGTCCCGGCCTCGACCGCATTGATGTATTATGTCAAGCCTCCGGGTACCTAGTCCTGGCCGTGGAGACATTGAACATTCGAGCGAGCATCTGGGTCCCGATCCCGGCCTTGACCCCTAAGGCACCCCTAGTTCGTTGACTCTCAAAGATTCTGGGTTTAGAAATTATACAATTCTTTGGTTCCTAACCTCATATTCTTGGTTCCTAGGCTTGGTAGTTGTAGCTATTCTGTGTACTCGGTGAGTTTATGGGGGTTCATTCGGGTTTTTACTTAACTTGCGCACGTATGTCCCTGCTGGGCTTATGGGGTCCCAATTGGGTATAATCAGTTGTAGCTCTCGTAGATAGTACTGTTTTCTCTTTAGATGCTTATGTTGAATCCTATTTAGGCTTATTTCTCTTTTTCATATAGTTTTCACCTTTTCTGCTCAGTCGGCCTATGATTCCTACTGGGTACCTATTGTCTTGATACTCATACTATACTCTGCATCTACTTTCGTGATGCAGGACCGAGCACCAGCTACCGTCGTGGATATATCGAGCTTGTTGTAGTCAGCTCCAGAACCTAGGGTGGGCACTTGGCATTTTTGGATCATTTCTGTCTCCTTCAGTATGGATGGCCCTTCTTTTCCCTTATGAGACTAGCCAATTGTTGTATATATTTCCGGTCCACTTTCGAGACTTGTACTCATCTTTTTTTTGTAGCAGCTCTATACTTGTGATTTCCAGGTTCTGGGAGGGATCTTTAGTTATTTATATCATGTTTTGGTTTACTTTCGCTTATTTTTTTTGCTTATCTTTATAATTCGCCACTTTTATTTAGTTTCTTCCCTCAAACCCATTACTTGAAGTTCCTGGTTGGTGGGTTGGCTTACCTACTAGTGGGTTATAGTAGGTGCAATCATAAACTAAGAAATCAGGTCGTGACTCATGGGAACTTCTACGACTCGTAAAGACAGTCGCGAACATGGATCTAATTCAAGACTTGAGAATTTTCTCCTTGTTTTGAACTTTTTGACTTACGAGGCCTCACAATATCTCCTCGTGGAAACATTCATCCTCGAATGATATTAACTTGTCATAGAAATATAACATTCCTCAAAATGCTCATAAGTGCCTTAAGAATACCTTGAGAATAGACCGCTCGTGTAACACATTATCCTTATTATTTTTGGCAAATTCGAGTCCGGAATGTCGATTAGGGGGTCAAAACCTGCGTAAAAATGATCTCGGCAGATTAAGCTCACGTATCAAAAGATGAATTTTGTCAAAAAATGCACAAAATAGTGAGGGGTGCGGTAGATGCGCATCGCCCACTTATTCCCATTCAGTGTAATTTTTTCCATAGTCAAAATATGGCTAAAATTTCATTCGCTAAAAATTAACCTATCCAGGAGCAACTCCGCGTCATGGACTTGGGAGATGTTTTTCGCTCGAATTTAGTCTATAAGTAAGGGCACTTTAGATTTTTCCTATTTGTTAGTTAATGAACCTGGATGTTTTAGGGCCTAATTCTACTCTATAAACTACCCTAAACCCTTAATTTCATTCATTTTTCTATACTTCACCTACTTAAATAGTGCTCTCTCTACAAGAGGCTCTCAAGGACTCTATTGTAGATTTTCAAGAAATTCACTCAAGCTCTGTATCAAAACTCAAATTCTTTTTTCTTCTCACTCAAGGTATGTGGGGATTGATTCATGGACTCTTTTTACCCATGAAGTCCCAAAGATTTCTCAAGTTTTCATTAAATTTACAATTGATTATGAACCCTAGTTTTGGTGAATTGCATTGGGCTAATTTGATTTCATTTTTAAATGTTATCAATGATCTTTATATGTATTTTCTCATATGAATAGCATGATTTCAAGTTTATTTATAGATGCTCATGCATAAAGCTAAATTTTTAAGCTATGATTATGAATTTAAGATTGGTTTATGAGTTCATCATGAGTTAAATGATTTTCAATAATAGTTTATATGAGTTAAAGTTGAGATTTATGATTCTAAAGTTAAATTTATGATGATGATCAAAGTTAAGATCAAAAGATGTTTAAAGATGATGATAAGGACAATTCTCACCGAAGTTATAAATTCTTATGAATCACTTAATAGTTGAGCTATTCCTAATATGTTCTAAAGATGGATTGATAGGCAGTTACTATCTTTCACTACTTTGTTATGTTCATGTTTATGAGTTTCCATTGGGATATTGACTAAGCACCGAGCGGACTTGTTGGTGGGGTTCAGTCCAATAACACTGTTAGTTACCTAAGGGAATCTTAGTAGCAACCTAAAGTCCCAAACTATATTGCCTACGTAGGTTGCCTTCATGGCCTAGCTAGTGGATCCACATATAGCACAGTTGAGTTGAGTTTAGTTGATTTTGGAGTATGCCCTGGCAGGGTAGCCTCCCCTATTTCGATGCAGGAATCATCGACCTGTCTCGATGTAGGAGTCATCAAATTCCATGTAATAGCTCATATGGTTCTAATTATCGGTTAAAGGTCCTATCCCACACAAGTTCAAGTTAAAGTTATGAGATTTCAAGTTATGAGTTGAAAGTTAAAGTTCTTATGATATGCATTAACCAAGAGTTTCTTATTATTTAAATTGCTTTAAAACTATCCTCATATTCATTATGATTGGTCATGCATCCTATGACATATTGATTACATTATTTACTTGTTCATGCATACCTCATAACTTAAAGTTGATGAGGATCCCCAAGAGTTTGTCAATAGTCTCTATAAAATTGTTAAGATCATGGGAATTAGCCCTGTTGAAAGGGCGAAGTTGGCTACATACCAATTGAGGGTGTTTCTCAAATTTTATTTGATCAATGGAAAAGTGAGAGGCCTACAGAGGCAGAGCCCGTGACTTGGGATGAATTTAAAGGGGTGTTTCTTAATCTCTTTTTCCCATTAGAGTTGAGGGAGGACAAAGTGCAAGAGTTTATCAACTTTAAGCAAGGTGGTATAAGTGTGAGTGAGTATGCCCTCAAGTTTTCTCAATTGTCAAAATATGCTCCATTCATGATTGGCGACTCAAGAGCTCGTACAAGCAAGTTCGTATCGGGTGTGTTGGACATGGTTGCACCGGAATGCAAAATGGAGATGTTGATTTGGGAGATGGATATATCTAGACTCATGACCTATGTAGAGCAAGTATAAAGTGAGAAGCTAAAGGTGAATAATAGGGAGTTTAAGAAGCCAAGGACCGGTGATAGTAGATTCTCTTATGCTAAGTCCGAAAATGGTGGATGTCCTCATTTTCACCAAAAGTACTCCAGCCAAGGGTGTTCTACTGCTACTACTCCAAGGTTTGACAAAAATAGGGTGCCCAACCCTAAACCTCAAGAGGGTGATCCTATAGGCCAAGTTACTCCTGTATGCAATAGGTATAGTACGAACCACAAGGTTGAATGTCTAGCCAAGTTGAATGTGTGCTACCGGTGTGGTAAGATGGGTCCTAGGGAATTCAAGGTCAAATATGGTCATTCTCAAGGCCAAATTACTCAAGGTAGCCAAGGGCAACCAAAGGGTGGTCAATGCAATAATAGGTTTTATGCCCTCCATGGTAGGCAAGAGGTGAAGGAGATGCCCGATATTGTTACCGATATGTTACGGGTCTTTCACTATAATATTTATGAATTTCATGATCTGGGTGTAAATTTATATTTTGTCTCCTTTATGTGGCCATGAGATTTGATGTTAGTCCCTAGACATTGCTAGAACCTTTCTCTGTTTATACTCCTGTTGGTGAGTCGATTGTGGCTAAAAGAGTCTATAGAAGTTGTCCAATTATGTTTTTTCATAAAGTTACCATATGTGACCTAGTTGAGCTTGAGATAATCGATTTTGATGTTATCCTTGGAATGGATTAGCTCTATGCATGTTATACTTCTATTGATTGTAGAACCCGAGAGGTTAAGTTTCAATTCCCCCAAATGAGTTGGTCATATAAAGGAAGGTTAGTAACTCTGTGTTTAAAGGTCAAGTCATTTTATGCTTTAAAGCTCGAAAGATGATTTTCAAGGGTTGTATTTATCATCTTGTGAGGGTTAGGCATGAGAATTCTGAAGCTCCTATCCTAGAGTTGGTCCCCATTATAAACAATTTTCTGAATGTGTTTCTCGATGATTTACCTGATGTTCCTCCTGAAAGGGAGATTGATTTTGGTATAAACCTTCTTCTGGATACTCAACCTATTTATATCCCTCCTTACCGGATGGCTCCATCGGAGTTAATAGAGTTGAAGGATCAATTGAAGGACTTGTTAAACAAAGGGGTTCATTAGGTCAAGTATTTCTCTATGGAGTGCTTCTGTATTATTTGTTAGGAAGAAGGATGGTTCACTACATATGTGTATTAATTATCAGCAATTGAATAAAGTAACCATCAAGAATAAGTATCCAATTCCGAGAATAGATGACTTGTTTGATTAATTGCAAGGGGCAAGTTACTTCTTCAAGATAGACATTCATTCCAGTTATCACCAATTAAGGGTGAGGGTAATGTGACATTCCCAAAAAGGCATTTCGGACAATCCCAAAATGGCATTTCAGACAAAGTATGGCTATTATGAATTTCTAGTCATGTCATTTGGTTTGACCAATGCTCTTGCAGCTTTCATGGACTTAATAAATAGGGTGTTCAAGCAATATGTAAAAATGTTTGTGATTGTATTCATCGATGATATTTTGGTTTACTCTCGTAATGAGGAAGAGCATGAAAGTAACTTGAGGATTGTGTTGCAAACTCTAAGAGATAAATAACTATTTGCAAAGTTCTATAAATGTGAGTTTTGGTTAAGGGAGATGGACTTCCTTGGTCATATTGTGTCTGGTGAAGGTATTATGGTTGATCCTAAGAAAATCGAAGTAGTTAAGAATTGGCCTAGACTATTATCTCTTTTGGATATTAGGAGTTTCTTGGGCCTAGCCGGATACTATAGGAGATTTGTGGAAGGGTTTTCATCGATCTCTTCACCTTTGCGCAAGTTGACTCAAAAAAAGGTAAAGTTTCAATGGTCGGAAACATGTGAAATGAGTTTCCAAAAATTGAAGGATCGTCTCACTACCGCTTCTATCTTGACCTTGCCTGAAGGATCCGATGGTTTTGTAGTTTATTATGATGTCTCAAGGGTTGGTCTTGGTTGTGTATTGATGAAACATGGTAAGTTAATAGCGTATGCTTCTAGTCAACTTAAGGTGCATGAACGAAACTATCTAACCTATTATCTTGAACTAGCGACGGTTGTGTTTGCCTTGAAGATTTGGAGACACTATCTTTATGGTGTCCATGTGGATGTGTTCACCGATTATAAGAGTTTGCAATATGTGTTTAAGTAAAAAAATTTGAACCTTCGGCAAAGAAGATGGGTTAAGTTGTTGAAGGATTATGATAAGAGTGTGTTGTATCATCCGGGCAAGGAAAATGTGGTTGCCGATGCACTAAATTAGTTCTCCATGAGTAGTGTGGCCCATGTTGACAAAGATAAGAAAGAATTGATTAAATATGTTCATACATTAGAACATTTTTGTGTGATTTTGGTTGATTCCAATGATAGAGGTGTTCTTGTTCATAATGGTTGGAAATCTTCTCTTGTAGCGGATGTCAAGGCCAAGCAAGACCAAGATCCAATGTTGGTTCAGTTAAAGAAGTTGGTTGTCGGAAAAACTATTAAGGCTTTATCCCAAGGAGGAGATGGTGTGCTATATTGCCAAGGTCGTTTGTGTGTACCTAACATTGATGGGTTGAGAGAGTTGATATTAAATAAGGCCCATAGTTATCAATACTCGATTTATCCGGGTTCCATCAAGATGTATCGTGATATTGGTGGACTGGCATGAAGGGGGACATAGCGGAGTTTGTAGCTACATGTCCAAATTTCCAACAAGTTAAAGTTGAGCATCAAAGACTGGGAGGTCTAGCCCAAGATATTGAAATTCCTACTTGGAAATGGGAAGATTTAAATATTGATTTTGTAACGGGTTTTCCCCATACTAAGAAGCAACATGATTCTATTTGGTTGTTGTAAATTGGATGACCAATGCGGCTCATTTTCTACTGGTTAAGACTTCCTATGGTGCCAAAGATTATGCTAAGTTGTATGTATGTGAGTTAGTAAGAATTCATGGTGTGCCCTTGTCCATCATATTAGATCGAGGTACACAATCCACTTCATATTTTTGGAGTTTATTTCAAAAGCGTCTCGGTACAAAGGTTAAGTCAAGTACCGCTTTTCACCCTCAAACAGATGGTCAAGCCGAAAGAACAATCCAAAATTTAATGGATATGCTAAGTGCATGTGTTATTGAGTTTAAAGGAATTTGGGATGAACATTTGCCATTGATTGATTTTGCCTATAATAATAGTTATCACTCTAGCATCCAAATGGATCATCGAAGCATTGTATAGGAGGAGATGTAGTTCCCCGGTGGGATGGTTTTAAGGTTGTGAGGTAGCCTTTCTTGGTCTAGATTTGGTTATCGATGATATGGAGAAGGTAAAACTCATAAGGGAGAGGTTGAAGATAGATCAAAGTTTTAAAAAGTCCTATTCCAATGTTAGGAAAAGAGAGTTTGAATTTGAAGTGGATGATTGGGTCTATTTGAAAGTTTCACCCATGAATGGTGTAATGAGTTTTGGCAAGAAAGGGAAATTGTCCTAGATACATTGGACCACAAAGTATTGAGATGTGTTGGCAAAGTGTCTTATTAGTTAGATTTTCCATTTGAGTTAGCTATGGTTCACTCAGTGTTTCTTGTGTCTATACTGAGGAAGTTTGTGGGTGATACAAACTCCATTTTGCCCTTGAAAGATATAAGTGTTGAGGAGAATTTGACTTATGAGGAAGTTCTGGTGGATATCTTAGACCGGCAAGTTAAGAATTTAAGAAACAAAGGAGTTGTGTTTGTCAAAGTGTTATGCAGGAATCAACTAGTAGAAAGTGCTACTTGGGAGGCGGAGGCAGATATGATAAAACTATACCCGTACCTCTATCCCTCTACTTAAGCCTAAAGTAAAAGTTGATTTCAAAGTTATGATTTTATGTTAAGTTAGAGATTTCATGTTCCATGCATTTTAAGATATCATCATAATCATGATGGGTCGCTAGTCCTCTTTCTGTGTTCTTTTTATGATAAGTTAAATCTTATTCAAGGAAGAATATTCCCAAGTGGGAGATATTGTAACATTCCTTAAAATTCTCCTAAGTCTTAAGAATGCCTTGGGAATAAGACGCTCACGTAATGAATTATCCTTATTATTTTTGGTAAATCTGAGTTTGGAATATTCCCCGAGTCAAAATCTGGCCACTTGTTCCCGTTCACTGTAAATTTTCCCCGAGTCAAAATCTGGCCGAAATCTCATTCGCTAAAAATTAACCTATTTGGGAGCAACTCTGCATTGCAGACTTGGGAGGTATTTTTTGCCCGAATTCAGATTTTAAGTAAGGGCACTTTAGAATTTTCCCTATTTATTAGTTAATGAATCTGAACATTTTTAGGATGTAATTCTTCTATAAACTACCCTTAATTCCATTCATTCTTCTACAATTCACCTACTCAAATGTTTCTCTCTCTACAAGAGGCTCTCAAGGACTCCATTGAAGAGTTCCAAGAAATTCACTCAAGCTCTTCATCAAAATTCTCAAATTATTCCAAATTCTCCTGTCTTCTTACTCAAGGTATGTGGGGATTGATTCATGGGCTCTTTTCACCCGTAAAGTCCCAAATATTTCTCAAGTTTTCATTAAATTTTCAATTGATTATATGAACCCTAGTTTTGGTGAATTGCATTGGACTGATTTGATTTCATTTTTAAATGTTATAAATGATCTTTATATGCATGTTCTCATATGAATTGCATGATTTCAAGTTAATTTATATATGTCCACGCATAAAGCTATATTTTCAAGCTATGATTATGAATTTAAGATGAGTTTATGAGTTGATCATGAGTTAAATTATTTTAAATGAAAGTTTTCTATGAGTTAAAATTGAGATTTATGATTCTAAATTTAAAGTTATGATGATGATCAGAGATAAGATCAAAAGATGTTTAAAGATGGTGATAAGGACAATTCTCACTGAAGTTATAGATTCTTATAAATCACTCCATAAATGAGCTATTCCTAATATATTTTAAAGAGGGATTGATAGGAAGTTACTATCTTTCCCTACCATGTTATGATCATGTTTATGAGTTTCTGTTGGGATATTGACTAAGAACCAAAAGGACTTCTAGGTGGGGTTCGGTCCGGTAACACAGTTAGTTACCCAAGGGAATTTTAGTCACAACCTAAAGTTTCAAACTACGTTGCCCACGTACGTTGCCTTCATGGACTAGCTAGTGGATCCATATATAGCACATTTCAGTTTAGTTGAGTAACTTTTGAAGTGTGCCATGGCAAGGTAGCCTCCCTTATTTCGATGTAGGAGTCATCGGCCTATCTCGATGCAGGAGTCAACGAATTTCATGTAATAGCTCGCATGGTCTTAGTTGTCGGTTAAAGGTCCTATCCCACATAATTTCAAGTTAAAGCTATGAGATGTCAAGTTATGAGTTAAAAGTTGAAGTTCTTATGATATGCATTGACCTAGAGTTTCTTATGATTTAAATTAATTTTAAAATATACTAATGTTCATTATGATTGGTCATACATCCTATGGCATATTGATTATGTTGTTTACTTATTCATGCATACCTCACATACTTAGTACATTCAAATGTACTAACACATATTTTGCCTACATTATCTCATAATGTAGGGACGAATGACACTCACGATCACCCCATTTTTGGCTTGAGATTTGCTTTAGATTTCAAGAAGTTGGTGAGTCCTTATTCTACCGAGCCCTCGTCAAATACTATACTAGAGGTATGTTTAGATAATATTATGGTGTACTCTGGTTTGACGTTTATATAGTTGATCTCCCTTAGTCCCATTCCCCACCTAATGATTACTTCCGCTCATGTTAATATTGTTCTTTACCTTATGTATGCGATGTATGATAAGATGGATTATGGTTGGGGTCCCTCGCATCCCGATCACCGTGTTATGACTGGGCCCTAGGTCGGGTCTAACAAGAAAGGACACAGAAAGAGGACTAGCAACCCAACATGAACATGATGACATCTTAAAATGCATGGAACATGAAAACTTCAACTTTACATAAAATCATGACTTTAAAATCAACTTTTTCATGAGCATGCATGCATATTAATGACATAGGAGGAACTGAATTTGTAAGAGTTCAATTAACTTGAATAAGGACAACTTACTTCTTTAGGCTTGAGTACAAGGAAAGAGGTACGAGTATCATTTCATCGTATCCACCGCTGCTTGCCAAGTAGCGCTTTCTACCTGTTGATTCCTCTATAATACTTTGATAGACACAACTTCTTTGTTTCTTAACTTCTTAACTTGCCGGTCTAAGATTTTCACCAGAATCTCTTCATAAGTCAAATCATTCTCAACACTTACATGTTTCAATGGCATAATGGAGTTTGGATCACCCCCAAACTTTCTCAACATAGACATTTGAAATACTGGGTGAACCATAGCTAACTCAAGTTGCAAATCTAACTCATAAGCCATTTTGCCAACACGTCTTAATATCTTGTAAGGTTCAACATATCTAGGATTCAATTTCCCTTTCTTGCCAAAATGCATTATACCCTTCATGGGTGAAACCTTCAAATAGACCCAATCATCCACCTCAAATTCAAGCTCTCTTTTCCAAACATCAGAATAGGACTTTTGGTGAATTTAAGCCATCTTCAACCTCTACCTTATGAGTATTACCTTCTCCATAGCATCCATAACCAAATCTGGACCAATCAAGGCCATCTCACCTACTTCAAACCATCCCACCGGGGATCTATATCTCCTCCCATACAATGCTTCAAAAAAAGCCATTTGGATACTAGAGTGATAACTATTATTATAGGCAAACTCAATCAATGACAAATGTTCTTCCCAACTACCTTTAAAATCAACAACACACGCCCTTAACATATCCTCTAATGTTTGGATCGTTCTTTTAGCTTGATCATCGATTTAAGGATGAAAAATGGTATTGAACTTAACCTTTGTACCGAGACCCTTTTGAAACGACTTCCAAAAGTGCGTAGTGAATTGTATACCTCAATATGATATGATGGACAAGGGTACTCCATGAAGTCTTACCAATTCACGAACATACTACTTACATAATCTTCGACACTGTAAGAAGTCTTAACCGGTAGAAAATTAGCCAACTTGGTCATCTAATCTACAACAACCCAAATGGAATTATGTTTCTTCTTAGTACGACGCTAACCCGTTACAAAATCCATATTCACATATTTCCACTTCCAAGTAAGAATTTCAATATCATGAGCTAGATCTCCCAGTCTTTGATGCTCAACTTTAACTTGTTGACAATATGAACACATAGCTAAAAACTTCGCTATGTCCTTCTTCATACCATTCTACCAATACAATTCTCTTAAGTCACGATAAATCTTGGTGGAACTTGATTGAATCGAATATTAGGAACTATGGGCCTCATTCAATATCAACTCTCTCAAGACATCAACATTGGGTACACACAGGCGACCTTGGTAACGTAGCACACCATATTCCCCTTGGGAGAAAGCCTCAATGGCTTTTTCGGCAACCGACTTCTTTAACTCAACCAATATTCGATCTTGGTCTTGCTTGGTCTTAACATTCGCTACAAGAGATAATTATGAACCTTTATGAACAAGGACACCTCCATTATTAGAATCTACCAAATGCACACCTAAATGTGACAATCTATGAACATCTTTAATCAATTCTTTCATATCTTCTTCAATATGTGCCACACTACTCATGACCAATCTACTTAGTGCATCATCAATAACATTAGCTTTGCCCGGATGGTACAATATACTCATGTCATAGTCTTTCAACAATTCAAGCCATGTTCTTTGTCGAAGTTTCAAATATTTTTGCTTAAACACATATTGTAAATTCTTGTGGCCAATGAACACATCTATATGGGCACCATAAAGATAGTGTCTCCAAATCTTCAAGGAAAACACAACCGCCGTTAGCTCAAGATCATGGGTTGGATAATTTTGTTCATGCACCTTAAGTTGCCTAGAAGCATAGGCTATTATCTTACCATGTTGAATTAATACACAACCAAGACCAACCCTTGAAGCATCACAATACACCACAAAACTAGTTGACCCCTTCAGTAAAGTCAAGATAAGAGCGGTAGTGAGGTGATCTTTCAACTTTTGAAAACTCTTTTCACAAGCTTCTGACCATTGAAACTTTACCTTATTTTGAGTCAGCTTTGTCAAAGGTGACGAGATTGATGAAAATCCTTCCACAAATTTTCTATATTATCCGGCTAGGAATCCCATTGAATGGCTGTGGTTTTGGGACTCAAACTCCAGAAAAAACTCAAACAAAATCTAAAAAAGTCTTTTTTGATTGGATGGCCCAAGAAACTCCTAATATCCTAATGAGATAATGGTCCAGGCCAATTCTTAATCACTTCAATTTTCTTAGGATCAACCATAATCGCTTCACCGGATACAATATGACCAAGGAAAGCCACCTCCCTTAACCAAAATTCACATTTGTTGAACTTTGCAAATAGTTGTTTGTCTCTTAGAGTTTGCAACACAATCCTTAAGTTATTAGTATGGTCTTCCTCATTGTGGGAGTAAACTAATATATCATCAATAAACATAATTACAAACATGTCCAAATATTATTTGAACACCCTATTCATCAAATCCATGAAAGCCGTGGGAGCATTGGTCAAACCAAACAATATGACTAGAAAATCATAATGGCCATACCTCATCCAAAATGCCATTTTGGTAATGTTGCACTCCTTTACCCTGAATTAGTGATAACCGAAACAAAGATCTATCATGGAGAAGTAACTTGCCCCTTGCAATTGGTCAAACAAGTCATCTATCCTTGGAATCATGTATTTATTCTTGATTGTTACCTTGTTCAATTTTTGGTAGTCAATGAACATGCGCAATGAGCCATCTGTCTTTCTAACAAACAATACGGGAGCATCCCATAGGGATATACTTGGTCTAATGAAACCCTTGTCTTACAAGTCCTTCAATTGATCCTTCAACTTTTTTAGCTCTGCCGAATCCATCTGGTAAGGAGGAATAGAAATAGGTTGGGTATCCTATAAAAGGTCTATGCCAAAGTCAATTTCCCTTTTGGGAGGAACACCGGGTAAATCATCGAGAATCACATCTGGAAACTCATTAACAATAGGGACCTACTCTAAGATAGGGTCTTAGAAATTCTCATCCCTAACCCTCACAAGATGGTAAATACAACCCTTGGAAAACATTTTCTGAGATTTA
Source organism: Solanum dulcamara (assembly GCF_947179165.1). Lineage (NCBI taxonomy): Eukaryota > Viridiplantae > Streptophyta > Magnoliopsida > Solanales > Solanaceae > Solanum > Solanum dulcamara. The sequence goes on along the minus strand of NC_077247.1, from coordinate 4,161,281 downwards.
AGGCATGAAATGAATTGACCTTTAAATACAAAATTACTACCCTTCCATTTTAGAATTGGCTCATTTGGAAATTAGAACTTAACCACTTGGGTTTTATAATTAATAGAAGCATAACATGCATATAGCCAATCCATACAAAGGATAACACCAAAATTAGTCATCTCAAACTCCACTAGATCACATAAAGTAACTTTATAGAAAACCATAACCAGACAACTTCTATAAACTCTTTTAGCCACAACTGACTCATCTACTATAATATGAACAGAGAAAGGCACTAACAATGTCTCAGGACTAACATCAAATCTCATGGCCACATAAGGGGAAATAAAAGATAAGTTTGCACCCAGATAAAGCAAAGGATAAAAATCATAGTGAAAGACCCGTAACATATCGATAATAATATAGGGAGTCTCTTCTACCTCTTGCGTACCATGGAGGGCATAAAACCTATTTTTGTGTTGACTACCCTTTGGTTGCAGTTGGGTACCTTGAGGACGAACATCTTTTACCTTGCATTCCTTGGCATGATGACACTGGTAGCACACATTTAAACCAGCTACATATTCACCCTTGTGGTTCCTGCCACACTTCTTGTATATGAGAGTAACTTGACCAATAGGAGCACCTCTTAGGGGCTTAGGGTTGGCACCCTATCCTTGTGAAATCCTAGAGTAGTGGCATTAGAAGAACCTTGGTGGAGTACCTTTGGCGAAAATGAGGATTTCCACCACTTTCGGACTTAGCATGAGAGAATTCACTACCATCAGTCCTTTGCCTCTTGGACTCCCTACTCTTCATCTTTAATTTGTCACCCTCTACTTACTCCACATAGGTCATGAGTCCATATATTTCCATATACCGAATCAACATAGTCATTTTACACTCTATCGCGATAATGTCCGACACACCCCATATGAACTTGCTCATACGAGCTCTTGAGTTGGCAACCATAAATGGGGCATATTTTGATAATTGAGTAATCTTGAGGGCATGCTCCCTAACACTCATACCTATTTGCTTAAGGTTGGTAAACTCTTGCCCTTTGGCCTCCCTCAACTCTAATGGGAGAAAGAGATCAAGAAACAACTCTTTGAACTCATCTCTAGTCACAAGCTCCACCTCTCTAGACCTCTTACTTTTCCATTGGTCAAACCAAATTTGAGAAACACCTCTCAATTGGTAGGTAGACAAATTCTCCCTCTCAACCGAGCCAATCCTCATGATCTCAGCAATCTTATGGATGCCATCAACAAACTCTTATGGATACTCATCAACTTTAGAACCCCAAAACTCCAAAGGATCCATCCTTATGAAATCACAAACTCTTGTCACTGCCTACCCATATTTGGATTCATGGGAGACACCACCTCATGGTTAACTTAAGTCGTAATGTTTTGAGCGAGTACTTGAAAAGCCGCTCGAAACTCAAGATTTGAAACTTGATCATTCATAGGATCATTTGGAGCTTATTGCTCCTCTTCAACCACGTTTCTTTTAACAGGGTATGTTCATGATGTCATATTCTAAAAATTGTAAAGAACAAGCATTAGAGGGAAAAGACTTAACCACTCGACCGCCGACATAGATCATGAAAGAAGTAAGATTTTCTTAAGATCTTTTATAGCTCCTATTAAGGGATGTGGTATGCTTCACACTAATGAATAAAACTCTATTAAAGCGGTATGTTAGACTCCCTAGGACTCTTTTAAACCTTGTGCTATGATATCAAGTTTGTCAAGACCCAATCTAGGGCCAAGCCGCGAAACAACATTGGGATGTGAGGGATAGGGACCCTAACTATAAGCCATCTTAGCATACATCACATACATAAGGTAAAAGTAACATGACAATATAAGCGGAAGTAATCAACATAGGGGAATGGGTCTAAGGGGTAACAACTCAAAAGATGTCCAATATGGACTATATCATAAATCGTCTAAATATGCCTCTAATCTAGTCTTTGATAGGGGCTTAGGACAAGCTCCTAGCTCACCCTAAAAAAGGAAGAAAGTCAAAACAATAGAAATATGAATAATAGTCATGTCCTTGATAGAATGAAGACCACCAACTCCTTAAGAATGTACGACAAACTCTAGACACGAATAGGATAATCGTGAGAATCGTCCATCCCTACATTATGAGACATTGTAGGCAAAATATGCGTTAGTATGTTTGAAGGTACTAAGTATGTGAGGTATGCATGAACAAGTAAAGAAGCATAATCAATATGCCATAAGATGCATGACCAATCATAATGAATATGAGTAAAACTTAAAAGCAATTTAAAACATAATAAGCTCTTGGTCAATGTATATCATAAAAACTTTATCATAAACTTATGACTTGACATCTCATAACTTAACTCCAACTTATGTGGGATAGGACCATTAACTGGCATATAAGACCATCAAAGATATTACATGGAATCTGATGAATCCTACATCGAAGCAGGGGAGCTACCTTGCCATAGAATACTCCAAAAGTAACTATTCAACTAGGCTATATGGATCCACTAGCTAGTCCATGAAGGAAACCTATACGGGTAGTATAGTTTTGGACTTTAGGTTTCTATTAGGATACCCTTGGCTAGCTAACTGCATTACCACACCGAACCCCACCTAGAATCCCTCTTAGCGCTTAGTCAATATCCCAACGAAAACTCATAAATATGATCATAAAATAATAGGGAAAGATAGTAACTGCCTATACATCCACCTTTAAAACATATTAAGAATAGCTCATGTTAACTTAGTGATTCATAAGAATCCATAACTTCGGTGAGAATTATCCTTATCACCATCTTAAAACATACTTATGTGAGAATTGGACTTATCACACTATAATAACATCTTTGATCTTAACTTTGATCATCATCATAACTTCAATCTTAAAATCATAACCCCAACTTTAAATCATCGAAAACTTTCATTATAAGTTATTTAACTCATGATCAACTCATAAACTCATCTTTAAGAAATAATCATAACTTGAAAATAGCTTTATGCATGGGAATCTATAACTTAATTTAATATCATGCAATTCATATGAGAATATACATATAATGGTTATTAATAACATCTAAAAATAGAATTAATTCAGCCCAATGCAATTCATCAAAACTAGGGTTCTTAATCAATTATAATTTGAATGAAAACTTGAGAAATATTTGGGACTTCATGGGTGAAAAGAGCCCATGAATCAATACCCACATACCTTACTTGAACTCAATAAGAATTGAAGTAGAACCTTGAAGAATCTGGAAACCCTAGCATGAATTTAGAGAGAAACCTTGAGAGACTTTGTTCTTGCCTTAGACAAGTTTTGGGAGAATGAATTGAATAGGAGGGGAATTTGAAGAATTGAATATTTATAGACTTTGAACTTGGCCATAAATGTGCCTACGTTCATTGAACCAAACTTTGGAAAAGACACTATTTTCCTTTATTAAACTATGGATTTTGAACCTATGAACCAACTTCTATGAGTCATTGAAGGGATGACGAGTCATCTAATTGACACATCCTACATGTCTGAGAAAAAAATCTAAAAATCGAGTCTCTAAAGTTTGGGAACGGGTCAAGTTTATATCCCGTCAACTTGAAAATGAGTTATTCCTGAGGTTAGTCCTGTAGGTCCCCAAAACCTGCAAATTCTAGGGTCTCTAAAGTTAAGTGATGGGTGGTTTTCATGACCAGACATAATTTCTACAACTTGTCCTGCAAGTCTTATTCTTGGCCTTGGGGAAACTTTTGAACAAGGCTTCTGAAGTCATCCTATAGAGCTTTCAATTGAAGACCAGGTAGATCGGTGGGAAATACATTAGGAAACTCCTAGACAACCAGATAGGCTAGACACCCATTCCCCACTAACCGCTGATCCCTGAGAAAGGATGTCATACCACACGGAACATGACTAACTGCACCTGTCCACATGATCGGAAGAATACTAGGCATACACGAAGTAACGGTCTTGGAAAAGCAATCCAAAACCGCATAATGTGTAACAACTCTTAAAATGTTGTATGTCGGTATTTCAATTCTCGACGAAAATAATACAGCCTCTGTATTTTGGGCATAACTTTTCATAGATTGGTCCACATTAGGTGATTCAAATTTCTAGATAACCACAACATCCTTACCTACAACTTTCATTAATAACATATCTTAAGATTCGGAGTATAAGTAGATCAAATAAATTAATCTTTGCAAGACATAGTGATGTGACGGAATTGAGTGTTTATAGAAAAAAATTCATATCTCACTGTAGGTTTCTTCAAATTAGTTGATTCTTGAACGATATGAAACAAGACTTCCATATCTACAATTCTTATGAAGATACTAAATCCTAATAAGGAATTTATCTTATTCAAACGCAGCTTCGAAAAAGAGTATTCTGTTAAAAAGAACTCATCTTACCTACCATGGAAACATCTAGATACATTTGACATCATGCATTAAATAAATTGTCCTCCATTTAACATCATCCATGACATCAATATATTCCATTAAATTTTCAGATTTTTCTTTATAATTATTTTATTTATTGTTAGGTCCCTCTTTCCCACCTATAAATACCCACCTTATTTCCTCATTTTATTCATCAAGCTTTCTTAAGCATTTCTTCTCTTTATATACTTCTTCTCAAATATAGTTTTAGTTTTAGTAGTATAAAAATACTACTCCGGTGATTCTTATACTCCGGGTAGTACACAAAACGCTCCGGCGAGAAGAAAAGGCTAGGGGTCCAAGAGTGTTCCAATTCGGAGTAAACCTTCGGATTTAAGATATGTAAGGCTTTCATAGCATTGGATTGAGTTCATCCATGCGTCCAATATTTAAATTTATTATAATTGAGTTATAGTTGAGTTTTATCCAAATCTTGAATTCTAGATGAATTAATTCTTCTTCTATTGAGTTTGATATATTTATGCATTAATATTATTATTATTGTTATCTCTCATATTATTGGAATTATTATTCATGGTTACTTTCCCATGAATCCTAATTGATTTGATGTTCACGAATATTTTTACATATGTTTTGAGTAAAGATGTTAGCTTTTTTTTTATTATTTTCATTGATAAAAAGAAAGTTATATGAATTAATACTATATATGTATTTTATTGAGTTTTGAAAGAGCAAAAGAGTTGAGTTTGAATGAATTTGAGCAAATGATATTTTCAGCAAGATGTTTTGATGAGATGTACATGATGTTTTTGGAAGTATAATGATTGATGAACATGAAATGAGATGAATTTGATGATTTAAATTAAAGTCCAATGAGACTAGATGATGAGTTTAATATGAGCACATATTTTGGGAGTAGTATTGAGCACCGAGTTGGGTAAGAGTTTAATTGACTCAAACCCCAGAACTACGTAGCCAGCGTAGGATGGAGGCTATGCCTCTTAAGTCCAAAAAGAGGACTTTGATGAGTGGATCCAAGATGGTGATGTCCTTTACCCTGGCAAGGTATTGGATGGATGTGGCAACGACATCACTTCGTTGTATCATCGCTAGCTCATAAGTGATGGTTGTCGGTTAGAGAAACTCCCAACTGAGTAAGCATTGCTTATTACTATTATTTTTATTATTATATTTTAAACTTGCATTACATATTCATATTGAGATGATGTTGAGTTCTGAGCTAAGTTTTCTTGAGAGGAGTTTCTTGATATCTGTCCTTACCTTCTTGCCATTTTAAATACTCGTATATTCCACGTACTGACGCCATTCGACCTGCATCGTTTTATGATGCAGATACAGGTGTTAGAGATCCTCAACAGGCGTTTCGTTGAAGATCATTATTTTTCAGCTATTTGGTGAGTCCTTGTATTCGGAGGAACTCTTTATCCTTTAATTATTGTTGAGTATTATATTTCTTTTAAGGTAGCTATGGACGTGTCATTGGCACCATCTAAGAGTATTAGAGGCTTCATAGACAGAGTTTTGATGATGTAATCGGAGTAGTTCTCCTTAGAAACTACTTCTACTAAGAATTATCTATTTTTCCTTTGATGATGACAAGCCCACATTAGTATTCTTAAGTCTTCCGCTGATGAATAAATAAGAAATGAGACCAAGTGGTTCTCTCGGAAGCCATAAATGGTTTCTGAGTGACGGCCACGCCTAGGGTACCCCTCAGGGCGTGACAAACTTGGTATTAGAGCACAGAGTTCAAGAGTCCTAGGGTGTCTATGAAGCTGTGTCTAGTAGAGTCTTGTTTATGGGTGTGTCGTGCACCACACTTATAATCAGGAAGCTATAGGACATTAGGAATTATTTCACTTCTTTCATAATCTGAGTTCGTGCGATAGAGTTTAACTCTATAAAAGCTTTCTTTCTAATTTGTTTGTTTACATGTTTCAGACATGCCTCCTAAATGTTCAGCTAGTCAGAAGAATGCTGCCAGCACTGAGGTTCCACAGTCAGTGATACCTCCATGGAGAACAAGGGGCCGACCTGCAAGGTCTACTTAGGTACCCCAAGTACCTACTGTTCAGACCACTCCCACTTCTGAGGAAGATTTTCGAGGAGCGATTGCTATGCTCACCCAGTTGGTGGCTGCTCGAAATAGTAGCCAAAGTTCACCAACTCCTAGCTCTAGTTATCAAGAGTCGTCTGCTGCCATGAGGATCAAAGATTTTCTGAGAATGAATCCACTGGTCTTCACGGGTTCCAATGTTGATGAAGACCCCCAAAATTTCATTGATGAGATGTGGAAGATACTAAAAGCGATGCATGCTATAGAGATCGAGGGGGTTGAGTTGGTGTCTTATCAACTCAAGGATGTGGCAAATGTCTGGTATAACCAGTGGGAAGAAAGTAGAGGTGAGGATGCAGAGCCTGCTCTTTGGGATGAGTTTGGAAGAGCATTTCTTGATTACTTCTTTCCCCAAGAGCTACGTGAAGCAAAAATTGAAGAGTTTGTGAACCTCAAGCAGGAGAGTATGACTGTGAAAGAGTATAGTTTGAAGTTTATTCAGTTGTCCAAATATGCCCCAGAAATGATTCCTCATATGAGGTCTAAGATGAGGAAGTTTGTCTCTGGCCTAGGCAAACATGTAAAGAAAGAATGTAAGGCAATGCTAATGATTTCTGACATGGATTTTTCTAGATTTATGGTATATGCTCAGCAGGTTGAGGATGACAAGAAAAAGGACCGAGAGGAACACCTAAGCAAGAAGGCTAAGTCTGCTGGACATGAGAATGAGCAGAAGCAAGGGAAGGGTAACAAGTCTTTCTTTCAGAAAAGGTCTTCTAATTATGCACCTTCCCCAACAAATGCTTTTACACCTAATACCAGGTATGATCAGAGATCGGTAAGTCACCAAAACTTTTGATCTCAAGGTTCTCAGTCCCAATTAAGTATGGCTCAAGGTTCTAGAGGAAAACCACCATGTGCTAGATGTGGGAGGCTCCATTTGGGAGAGTGTCGTGTGGGCACCAATGCTTGCTACGGATGTGAAAAGACAGGTCACTTCCAGAATGAGTGTCCTTCAAAGAGGCAGGAAGATGGAAGTAGTAGAGCTCAGTTTTCTTCTGCAGCTCCACAGAATAAAGGTAACCATAGAGGTGCAGCTTCAAGTGCAGGTGGGGGAACCAACCATTTGTATGCTATGGGTAGTCACCAAGACCAAGAGAATGCACCCGATGTTGTTACTGGTATGTTCCGAGTCCTTTCTTTTGATGTGTATGCATTACTTGATCCGGGTGCTACATTATCTTTTGTGACTCCTTACTTGGCTAGAAAATTTGAGATCCTTCCTGAGTGTCTTCTTGAGCCTTTCAGCGTGTCTACTCCTGTTGGTGATTCTATCTTAGCTGAGAGGGTCTATAAAAATTGTACTGTGTTAATCTATCATAGGGATACCATGGCTGACTTAGTTGAGTTGGACATAGTTGATTTTGATGTGATTCTTGGTATGGACTGGCTTTATTCTTGTTATGCTTCAGTTGATTGTAGGACCCGAATTTTCAAGTTTCAATTTCCAAACGAGCCTATCTTAGAGTGGAAGGGGAATTCTGTAGTGCCTAGGGGTAAATTTATTTCCTACCTTAAGGCCAGAAAATTAAACTCTAAGGGATGTATATATCATATAGTCCGAGTCAAAAATATTAATGATCAGACTCCATCTCTTGAGTCAATTCCCATTGTGAATGAGTTTCTTGAAGTCTTTCCTGAGGATCTACCCGGAATCCTTCCTGATAGAGAGATAGACTTTGGTATTGATGTCCTTCCTGATACACAACCTATCTCCATTCCTCTTTATAGGATGGCTCCTGCTGAGTTGAAAGAGTTGAAAGAACAACTGAAAGACCTCCTAGATAAGGGATTTATTAGGCCAAGTGTCTCACCTTGGGGCGCTCCTGTCCTATTCATGCGAAAGAAAGATGGGTCCCTTAGAATGTGCATTGATTACCGACAACTAAATAAGGTCACCATTAAAAACAAGTACCCTCTCCCCAGAATAGATGATTTTTTTGACCAACTTCAGGGTGCCATATGCTTCTCTAAGATAGACCTCAGATCAGGCTATCACCAGTTGAAAGTGAGAGAATGTGACATCCCGAAAACGGCTTTTTGAACCCGCTATGGTCATTTTGAGTTTCTTGTTATGTCCTTTGGATTGACAAATGCTCCAGCAGCTTTTATGGACCTCATGAACCGAGTATTCAAGCCATACCTAGATACATTTGTAATTGTCTTCATCGATGATATTTTGGTCTACTCTAGAAGTAAGAGTGAGCATGCTAATCACCTTAGGATTGTCCTTCAAATTCTTAAGGAGGAGGAGTTGTATGCTAAGTTTTCAAAGTGTGAGTTTTGGCTTGAGTCTGTATCATTCCTAGGCCATATTATATCTGGGAATGGAATCCAAGTTGATACTCAAAAGATTGAGGCAGTTAAGAACTGGCCTCGACCCACCTCTCCAACCGACATAAGGAGTTTCTTAGGTTTGGCTGGTTACTATAGGAGGTTTGTTGAGGGATTTTCATCTATATCCTCACCATTGACTAAGCTGACTCAGAAGAAGGCTAAGTTTCAATGGTCTGATGCTTGTGAGAAAAGTTTTCAAGAGTTGAAAGCTAGATTGACTACTGCTCCAGTACTATCCCTACCCGAAGGAACGGATGGTTTTGTAATCTATTGTGATGCTTCAAGAGTTGGATTGGGATGTGTATTGATGCAGAAAGGTAAGGTCATTGCCTATGCCTCCAGGCAGCTTAAGACTCATGAGAGAAACTACCCCACTCATGACCTTGAGTTGGCAGCTGTGGTATTTGCTCTTAAGATCTGGCGTCACTATCTTTATGGTGTACATGTGGATGTGTTCACAGACCATAAGAGCTTACAATATGTATTCAGCCAGAAGGAGCTGAATTTGAGGCAGAGGAGATGGCTAGAGTTGCTCAAGGATTATGACATGAGCATTCTCTACCACCCAGGTAAAGCAAATATAGTTGCTGATGCTCTTAGCAGGTTATCTATGGGGAGTACAACCCATGTGGAAGAGGAAAAGAAGGAGTTGGCAAAGGAAGTGCATAGACTTGCGCATTTGGGAGTTCAACTTATTGACTCTAGTGAGGGTGGTACAATAGTACGAAATAGAGCTGAATCATCTCTAGTTGCAGAGGTGAAAGAAAAGCAAGATCAGGATCCCATTCTTCTTCAACTGAAGGATGAGGTTCACAAGCAGAAGGTAATGGCTTTTACCAAAGGAGGAGATGGAGTGTTGAGATATCAAGAAAGATTATGTGTTCCAAGTATTGATGGTATTAGGGAGAGAATCATGAAAGAAGCCCATAATTCTAAGTATTCCATACATCCAGGTTCAACAAAGATGTATCATGACTTGAGAGAAGTATACTGGTGGAGTGGAATGAAGAGAGATATAGCAGAGTTTGTGTCCAAGTGCCTGAATTGCCAACAAGTTAAAGTTGAGAACCAAAGGCCTTGTGGAGTGGCTCAAAATATAGAGATCCCAGAATGGAAGTGGGAAATGATCAATATGGACTTCATTACCGGTTTACCACGAACCCGCAAACAACATGACTCTATTTGGGTGATTGTGGATAGGATGACCAAATCGGCCCATTTCTTGCTGGTTAAGACTACAAACACTGCAGAGGATTATGCCAAACTGTATCTTAGAGAGATTGTTAGACTACATGGAGTTCTTTTGTCTATTATCTCTGATAGGGGAGCTCAATTTACTGCTCAGTTTTGGAAGTCATTTCAGAAGGGCTTGGGTTCAAGAGTGAACCTTAGTACTGCTTTTCATCCGCAAACAGATGGCCAGGCAGAGCGTACGATACAGACTTTGGAGGATATGTTAAGAGCCTGTGTCATTGACTTCAAAGGTAATTGGGATGATCATCTACCTCTTATTGAGTTTGCATACAATAATAGTTTCCATTTGCATATTCAAATGGCTCCTTATGAAGCTCTGTATGGGAGGAGATGTAGATCACCAATTGGTTAGTTTGAAGTTGGTAAAGCTGAGTTGATTGGACCAGACTTGGTTCACCAAGCTATGGAGAAGGTGAAAACCATACAAGAGAGGTTGAGGACTGCTCAAAGTCACCAGAAATCCTACACTGATGTTAGAAGAAGAGATTTGGAGTTCGAAGTGTACGATTGGGTATACTTGAAAGTTTCACCCATGAAGGGTGTGATGAGATTTGGAAAGAAAGAGAAGCTTAGTCCCCGCTACATTGGTCCTTATCAGATTATGAGGAGGGTAGGTAACGTAGCCTATGAATTGGAGTTGCCTCCAGAATTAGCTGCTATTCATCCCGTGTTTCACATCTTTATGCTTAAGAAGTGTTTGGGAGATCCTTCACTTGTTGTCCCAGCTGAGAGCATTGGGGTGAAAGAGAGTTTGAGTTATGAAGAGATTCCAGTTCAAATTCTTGATCGTCAGGTTCGCAAATTAAGAACTAAGGAAGTGGCATCTGTCAAAGTCCTATGGCGAAATCAATTTGTTGAAGAGGCTACATGGGAAGCTGAAGAAGATATGAAGGCTAACTATCCTCATCTATTTGTGCCTTCTGATAACGATATTCAAGGTAATATTCCTTATTTCTACCTTTGAATCGATGTTTATTCTTGAGTTTGAGTCATTGACCATTTGAGTATCAGAGTTTTTGAGAAATTGATGTATTGATGATATTCATTATTTATGTCTCCTATTTTCATCTTCATTTGAGGACGAATGATCCCAAGGGGGAGATATTGTAACAACTCCTAAAATGTTGTATGTCGGTATTTCAATTCTCGATGAAAATAATACAGCCTTTGTATTTTGGGCATAACTTTTCATAGGTTGGTCCAAATTAGGTGATTCAAATTTCTGGGTAACCACAACATCCTTACCTACAACTTTCATGAATAACATATCTTAAGATTCAGAGTATAAGTAGATCAAATAAATTAATCTTTGCAAGATATAGTGCTGTGACGGAATTGAGTATTTATAGAAGAAAATTCATATCTCACTATAGGTTTCTCCAAATTAGTTGATTCTTAAATGATATGAAACTAGTCTTCCATATCTACAATTCTTATGAAGACACTAAATCCTAATAAGGAATTTATCTTATTCAAACGCAGCTTCGAAAAAAGGTATTCTGTTAAAAAGAACTCATCTTACCTACCATGGAAACATCTAGATACATTTGACATCATGCATTACATAAATTGTCCTCCATTTAACATCATCCATGACATCAATATATTCTATTAAATTTTCAGATTTTTCTTTATAATTATTTTATTTATTGTTAGGTCCCTCTTTCCCACCTATAAATACCCACCTTATTTCCTCATTTTATTCATCAAGCTTTCTTAAGCATTTCTTCTCTCTATATACTTCTTCTCAAATATAGTTTTAGTTTTAGTAGTATAAAAATACTACTCCGGTAATTTTTATACTCCGGGTAGAACACAAAACGCTCCGACGAGAAGAAAAGGCTAGGGGTCCAAGAGTGTTCCAATTCGGAGTAAACCTTCGGATTTAAGGTATGTAAGGCTTTCATAGCATTGGATTGAGTTCATCCATGCGTCCAATATTTAAATTTATTATAATTGAGTTATAGTTGAGTTTTATCCAAATCTTGAATTCTAGATGAATTAATTCTTCTTCTATTGAGTTTGATATATTTATGCATTAATATTATTATTATTCTTATCTCTCATATTATTGGAATTATTATTCATGGCTACTTTCCCATGAATCCTAATTGATTTGATGTTCATGAATATTTTTACATATGTTTTGAGTAAAGATGTTGGCTTTTTATTATTATTTTCATTGATAAAAATAAAGTTATATGAATTAATACTATATATGTATTTTATTGAGTTTTGAAAGAGCAAAAGAGTTGAGTTTGAATGAATTTGAGCAAATGATATTTTGAGCAAGATGTTTTGATGAGATGTACATGATGTTTTTGGAAGTATAATGATTGATGAACATGAAATGAGACGAGTTTGATGATTTAAATTAAAGTCCAATGAGACTAGATGATGAGTTTAATATGAGCACATATTTTGGGAGTAGTATTGAGCACCGAGTTGGGTAAGAGTTTAATTGACTCAAACCCCAGAACTACGTAGCCAGCGTAGGATGGAGGCTATGCCTCTTAAGTCCAAAAAGAGGACTTTGATGAGTGGATCCAAGATGGTGATGTCCTTTACCCTGGCAAGGTATTGGATGGATGTGGCAACGACATCGCTTCATTGTATCATCGCTAGCTTATAAGTGATGGTTGTCGGTTAGAGAAACTCCCAACTGAGTAAGCATTGCTTATTACTATTATTTTTATTATTATATTTTAAACTTGCATTACATATTCATATTGAGATGATGTTGAGTTCTGAGCTAAGTTTTCTTGAGAGGAGTTTCTTGATATCTGTCCTTACCTTCCTGCCATTTTACATACTCGTACATTCCACGTACTGACGTCATTCGACCTGCATCGTTTTATGATGCAGATACAGGTGTTAGAGATCCTCAACAGGCGTTTCATTGAAGATCATTATTTTTCAGCTATTTGGTGAGTCCTTCTTGTATTCGGAGGAACTTAATTATTGTTGAGTATTATATTTCTTTTAAGGTAGCTATGGACATGTCATTGGCACCATCTAAGAGTATTAGAGGCTTCATAGACAGAGTTTTGATGATGTAATCGGAGTAGTTCTCCTCAGAAACTACTTCTTCTAAGAATTATCTATTTTTCCTTTGATGATGACAAGCCCACATTAGTATTCTTAAGTCTTCCGCTGATGAATAAATAAGAAATAAGACCAAGTGGTTCTCTCGGAAGCCATAAATGGTTTTTGAGTGCCGGCCACGCCTAGGGTATCCTCTCGGGGCATGACATAATGGGTAGACAACCAATCCAAGCCAAGAATCAAGTCAAAGTCTACCATATCTAGCACAATCAAGTCTACTCTCGTTCATACCCCATGATAGTCACCACACAGGATCGATATGCTCGGTCCACTACTAAAAAATCACTTATGGGGTAGCTATACATATAGGCACAGACAATGGCTCACATAAAAGATTCCATTAGGTAGTATAATAAGCAGACACATAGGAGTAAGTTGACCCTGAGTCAAATAAAGCTTAGGCAGGCTTATGAGAGATGAAGATCATACCTATGATGATGGAATCCAATATTTTTGCCTCTGTCTTACACGAAAAAGAATACACGTGTTTGCGTCCACCTCTACCACCCATTCGGCCTGCCTGGGGACCACCTCTAGTACCTTGATACTCACCTCAACCACCCTGTACATTCTCTCTAGAGGGATAAACTGGGGCCCTTGGGGCTGAACCTGCAGACCCTACTATATCTGGCGTCCGCGGTGGCTAATAGTAGGACACTACCTGGCAAAATGACCTATTACACCGCACTCAGAGTATGGCCCTCTAAATGAACCCCCTTTGATATCCCAACTAAACTTGAATGGCCACCAAGACCTAAATATGCAGAAGTCTAACCTCGAGAGTACTAACCCAAAGCCTGGCCTCTCTGAATGACGGCACCTACTGATCCACCATTGGTAAGCTGTAAGACTGCCTGTACTAGTTTTCTAGGGGGATACTGCTATGGATGGATTGTACAAAAGGAACCCCTACCATGTGTTTGGCATCCACTGAAACTGCCCTGACAGCGAGGTCTTTTGTCCCTGCCTCTGTAGCCCTCACGATCCATAACCTCAATAGTATGAGCATGATCTACTATCTTCAAGAACGAACAGCCCGATGCAACCATTTACTTCGTAGATAACCTCAAAAGAACAGATAACCTTCTGACAAACTGGCATACCCGATATTCCTTTATCGGCATGATCATGATAGCGTGCTTGGAAAGCTTATGGAACAAAGACTCATACTCTGTGACCGTCATCGATCCCTACACCAGAACTGTAAACTCATCATTCAGCCTTTCCCTTAAGTTGCGGGGTACATACTTCTCCAAAAAGGCCTCGAAGAAGTGGGCCATGACATGGGTGGCATTCCCATAGGTCTATAGCTAAGATTAGACCTCTACTACTGCTTCACTGGTCCATCTAGTTGGAAAGAAATGTAATCAACCCCGTGGGACTCCACCAATCCGAGGTTATGCAACCTCTCCTGGAAATTAACAAAAAACTCATGGGCATCCTTGCTCGTGGCACCTAAGAACCTAGGAGGGGCCAATTTGATAAATCTCCCTAAAATCTTTTGATCCTTTATAGTCATAACCAACCTAGCTGCCATGTGATGAACAACAATAGGAATAGGCTGAATTACTGGATGAGGAGCGGTAGTAGTGGGCTGTAGAACTGGGGTCTGATTGTACTGTGCCCCAACTTGGCCTAAAGTGTGTGCCTCCTCTCGAAACTGAGGTCCAACTGAAGTACTAGGTAGTGTCCCTACTTAAGACATCACCTCCATAAAGCTAAGGATCTGGACTAGAGAATTCTGTAATAGAAGTGTTGCCAAAAATTCATGTAGGGGATGGGCTTGATCCTCCTCTGCCAGCTGATACTCAAACTACTCAACCTCTATATCTAGCCCCGGCACTGGTGCTGTGGCCTAAGATCTTCCTGGCCTCGATGTTGACCTCGACCTCTACCCCAAACTGGTCTCAATTTATAGGCATAGAGGGCCCTTGTCCACCATGAGTAGATCTTGTCCTTGCTATCTGAGAAAGAGTGAAACAATTAGAATTTAGAGGTGTTCATTATCGTTAGCGCATGATCAAAAATAAGAATAGTGAATTTATTCCTAACAATGTCCTATAGCCTCCCAAATATTGGATATTGACGTCATCATACCGATTTGTGGGACTCTTTTAGATACTTGCTCCTGTAATAGTGAGACCGATGAACCTAAGATATGATACTACTCTGTCACGACCTAAATCCGAGCCATGATGACGTCTACTATAACCCCCAAGTAGACAATCCAAACCCAATTCAAGCGGAAGTCAAACCTTAATTTAATTAAATAATAAAGAACATAAGAAGGAGGAAGCATGAAAAACATAACAAGGAAATCGGGATGAGATATAGATATGTAAATATGATACAAAATATACAAAGGGCCCTAAAGTGACCAAAAATGATGAATTGACACTAGACCAATCCTGAACATGGTGTCACCTATACAGGAGCTACTAAGTATAAAAGCTGACAATGTGTATATATAATACAGATTTGACTATCCAAAAGTACAAGTGTAAGTCAGTAAAAAAGAGGGAAAGTAGCAAGTCTTTGAATGCCGAGAGCTCACCACTATCCAAATATGGCACCGCTACGGATGATCAGGCGCGCACTAGGGGTGACTCGAACTGCGAGCTGCATCAAAAAGATGCAGAAGAGCAGTATGAGTACCAAAACATGGGGTACTCTTTAGGCATCATAGGCCAACCAAGCTAAAAAAGACTAAATATATATTAAGCAACACGATGATACCATTAATAATAAGAGAGAAGCATAAAACTACAGTTATGGGAAAAAGGGTATAGGGAGAATCATACGGTAAACAAGTAACTTCCAACCAAACAAGTAGTCATATTAATAATCTCAACCTACAATATACCAGAGAAATGCATCAATATAAAAGTAGATATAGGTCAATACTCCCTCAAAAGTATAATGGGGCGCCCGAAATTTACACCTCGAGCTTTTGAATAATAATAATAATAATAGTAATCCGAATATGTATCAAAGGGCCGCCAAAAATTCACACCACCAGCTTCTCAATGATAATAGTATTAATAATAGTAATAATATGAAATATGTATTAATGGGCCACTCGGAATTCACACATTGAGCTTTGTAGTAAGAAATGCCATAATAAAATATCACCGATATTTCCTTAATAAAATCCTTACTCTTATTTATCAACCAAAAGTCTAAATCTCATTATTTCGTTCTTTCTTTAAAAAGAGTTTTTACCACTGGCTAGGCAAATCAGTGCAAGTAATATGTCAAAATCATATATTCTTCAAGCCAAGTAAAAATCCTACCTAGGGCACCAAATCACTAACTTGAGACTCCGATGTACCAAGAGCACGGCCTCAGACCCAATATTTCAATATCAAAGGCAATCAAGATACAAACATAAGCCAAAATTCACAACAAGTGGCAAACAAACACAAACAAGTCAAACCACGGTATTCTAAGTCCAAATCACCTAGGAGCGAGTCCTAAGGATTCTAAGAGGTGCAAGCATGCCACAATATCACCTAGAATAAGGCTCCAATGCAAAACCCAAACTAGTCCCAACTATGATCATTGGTTCCAAATTAATAAATAGGATATCAACACTAAATCACCAACCAATCACACGTTACCACCTAAAATATACCAATTCCAACCAAGCCAAGTCTAAAAAGAATAAGCCATAACCTAGCTCAAAGCCAAAACCACACCCGAACTACAACACTTGAGTCTTTCCTTTCTGAGCCTCCTCTAAACGATGCCACTCTATCAAATTATCGAAGGACACAAAAAAACAAGGCCAATGATACCCATATTGCTATAATTACAAACGAAATTAAAATCGTGTCAAAATTCAACATTGGAACCCACTCACAAAACCAAAAAACCAACTCCATCACAAGGTCCCAAATAACTCAAGGAACTTGTGCCCCCAAAATAGGCTCATTCCGAGAAACAAAAGAGCTCAAACAATTCCATCAAATTCAAACCCTAGAATAGTTCAAAAATGTAAGAAACAATCAAATTTACGCGAAACTTACAAGATTTTTAGGATGGAAAAAGGTCTCGGAATATTCCCACAAAAATTCCCAACTCACCGTAATGGGAATGATCGAAAATGATCAAGATTTTCTCCCAAAATTTATATTTTGATATGTTAGAAATGGGGAAATAGGGGCTGGAAACAGGTCTTAAAAGACCACACTGCCAAGCCCTATTTGGACTTTGCAAACGTGGAGACAAGCTCCACGAACGCGGAGGTCACTAAGCTGACTCTCTGTGAATGTAGAGAACAACAATCCATAACTCTACGAACGTGGCCTAAGGCCTGCGAACACGAAGAAAAAATGGATTGACCTCCGCGAATGCAGAGAGTAATTTTTATGTGCACCCATAGCTGTGCTGGTGCATTTTCACTGAGGGAACAAACCCCTCAATGGGGGCTCCGAATTCATTCGAAATCCTGTTGACACAAACAAACTATGCTACCCAACTAAAAATAACATTCCAAACTTAACGGAATTGATAGATTTCCCAATGGAGGTCGTTTCAACGAAATGTTGATCCAAGTCAAAGATTTCAAAGAAAAAACTTAAAATGCACAAATGGCCAAAAACTCATTTCGATCACCTTGGGACCTAAAACAAAGGTTGTTCTAGACCAAATTTGGCGTTCTGGAGCTAACTGCGCTGATAGAATTCTCATCCGAGCACGTTTACTCAAAATATTGATTGAAGTCAACTCTTGACCAAAATTTAAAGTTAAAATAGCAAAATCACCTTTAATCAAAATGAGGACTCTAAAACCCAAACCAACCTTTCTTCTATACTAAAATGGTCAATATTTTGATTCCATACGGATGATTGTAGACTAAATGACTAAGTCGGTATATTTCCTTCTAGTTAAGACTCCTTTTTCAGTTGAAGACTATGCTAGCCTTCATATTCAGGAGACAGTAAGATTGCATGGTATTCCTTTATCTATAATTTCTGATAGATGTACTTAGTTCATATCTCACTTTTAAAGATCATTTTAGAAAGGTTGGTACTCAAGTTAAGATAGTAGAACTTTTCATCCACAGATTGATGGCCAGACTGATAGGACTATTCACACTTTGGAGGAAATATTGAGAGCTTGTGTGATCGACTTTAAAGGTAATTGGGATGACCATTTGTCTTTTATTGAGTTTTGTAACATTCCTCAAAATGCTCATAAGTACCTCAAGAATGTCTTGGGAATAGGCCACTCGCCTAACACATTATTCTTATTCTTTTTGGAAAATTTGAGTCCAAAATATTGATCAGGGGGTCAAAACTTATGGGAGAATGGTCTCGGTTGATTTTTAAGACTCGTTTATCAAAAGATAAATTTTGTCAAAAATTGCAAAAAAAACAGTGAGGTACGCGGTAGCTCCGCGTCGTCCTCTTATTCCCATTCAATATAATTTTCCTCAAGTCAAATCAGGCCAAAATCTCATTCACTAAAAATAAAACTATTCGGGAGCAGCTTCACATCGCAGACCTGGGCAAGAAATTTTGTCCGAATTCATTTTTTACGTAATGATACTTTGACTTTTCCCTAATTATTAGTTAATGAATCTGGACATTTTTAGGTTCTAATTCTACTCTATAAACTACCCTAATCCCTTAATTCCATTCATTCTTCTACAATTCACCTACTCAAATATTTTTCTCTCTACAAGAGCTCTCAACGACTCCATTGAAGACCTTCAAAAAATTCACTCAAACTCTCCATCAAAATTCTCGAATTCTTTCAAATTTTTTGGTCTTCTCGCTCAATGTATGTGGGTATTGATTCATGAATTCTTTCATCAATGAAGCCCAATTAATTTTTCAAGTTTTCTATTAAATTCAAATATGAGATTTTATGGGTTTTATGATCTCTGTTTCAATTGAATAAATTATGATTCAAATTATGATTATGAGTCTATTTTAATATAAATTGATGGTTATTGTATTAAATTGAAGAGTTTTTCCATGAATTCTCCTGTACTGATCATTAGGGTTCATCATATAAATTGTGGGTATTTTCTATTATACTTCCAAATGATATTATCTTTATGAATTATGTATGGGTTGATAGAATGTATATGATCATGCATGTTTTCAAGTCAATTTCATAATTTTCAAATCAATTGATCATGCATTTATGTTTTACCCTAACTTCCAAGTATAAATTATGACTATGTATGTATGATTTGTAATGTGGAAGGACGACACTCACATTTCACTTATTTTATAAAAATGAGCTACTCTATGATTTCAAACCTATGATCATGACTATAATATATGTCGATTACAATTTTCATGCTATGTAAGTATTCTATGGGATTTAACTTAGCACTGAATGTGGACTTGAGGTGGTAACTTGAAATATGGGGTTCGTATATAAAGTCTCTTGTCCCATAACTAGGTGCCACCGTAGGTTGCCTTCATGGTCTAGCTATTGGATCCACATATAGAGTATGATATAACCTGCCTAGCGGGGTAGAGTCTACCTTGGCAAGTAGATTCTCTTTTTCCCATTAGGGGTAACATCGGGATTCCATGCTATAGTTCGCAAGGGTCTTATCTTCAGTTATGGTTCCTATCCCACATATGTATGATCTATTATTTATTTCATGATCTAATTTATGCTCTTCAAATGCTTAGGTCATTATGATTTTCTCATGTATTACTTATCTCATCTTATCCTGTCCTTTACTTGAACATTACATTCCATTATTTACATTGCAAATCATGCATGCCCTCATACTTAGTAAAATTCAAATGTATTAATGCATACTTTTTTCCTACATTGTCTCATAATGTAGGGGTTGAGGTTGAGTATCATATCCATCCACGTGGCTAGTTAAGCTTTTCTATCCGGCGAAGTTGTGGTGAGTCCTCATTTATCGGAAACTAGTTACCGAGTTGGCTATTATTTACAAATACATTTGTTATGTTTCATTTTGAGGGTAACCTAGGAACATGTCTTAGCTCCTGCCCAAGTTCATGATTAGAGGCATCTAGTTGGATAAATATTTTGAGTCTATGTTGTCATGATACACCCTTCATTTACTATCCCTGGTTTAGACTCTATTATGATGTTTTTTCTTTTACTTTACCTTATATATGCTTATGATATAAATAAGAGGCTTGGTTTGAGCCCTTCGGGTTTTTGATCTCTGTGTTACAACAAGGCCCTAGGTCGGGTCATGATAAGTTTGCTTATAATAATAGTTACCATTCTAACATTCAGATGAATCTATTTGAGGCCCTATATGGTAGAAGGTGTTGGTCTCTTATTAGTTAGTTTAAAGTTGGTCAGGTCGCTTTGATAGGGTATGAGTTAGTTCATAAGGCTATGGAGAAAATTTGACTTATTAGAGAGAGGTTGAAAACTACCAAGAGTAGGCAAAAATGTTATACCTATAAGACCTCGAAAGTTAGAAGGTTAGAAAATGGAGTTTAAAGAAGATTCTTAGAAAATGTTAGCTTTTTGCACCAGATGGGTTTCATGAGCCATATTGATGGGTCGTATAACTCACCACGGGATGTGAAAGGCATTGTGGGAGTGAACTGAGAAAAGGAGGAAAAGGGGGAAAAGTCCACAAAAGGGTTTACGGGTCGTAGTGGGCACACCGGATTGTATACTCATTCGTGAACTTGACCCCTCAATGACCCCTAACCCATTGAATACCACGAACCCTTGCATGGATCGTCAAATCCTATACGGACCTTAGAAGGGTCCGTGTAAAGAAAGGCGTTGGTCCCTAAGGAAAAGGCACTCCACGACTGGGTCCTTGATCCATGTAACCCTTAACAAACCATAGTGGACTCTGTGAAAGTTGAGCCCTCAAGGAAGTCTTCAAACCTCTAGATCATGAAGCTCTTCACGAACTGTGGAGAGTTTGATGGGCTGTGAAAATGGCCCGTCCAGTGAACCATTCCGTTAATTTTAAAGAGGTGGTTTGGTATTTTCCCATTATTTGAGTAGTGTATTTGGATGGTTTTTTGGTACAAATCCTAGTCTATTAATTATCCCAAACCCACCTAAATCCCTCATTCTCTCCCATTAACCCTAAACACAAAACTTCTCTCTAGAATTTCTCTCAAAGTTCATCTTCTTCCTCAAGCAAGATTTTAAAAAATTTCAGGTTTCAAGAAATTTCAAGTTCAAGTCGCCTTATTCACTGCATTTAGGGCTTTAATTGACCGAGGTATGTAGGAATTCAACCATGGATCCTTCCATCCATGGAGTCTCAAATGCTTCTTCCCAAATTCTTCTTCTATGATTACCTTCTAGCCCTAATTCTTATAAAATTGCATTGGATCAATTTATTTATGGTTTATTTCATTATCATCGATATAATTATGCTTGATTCAAGTTTCAATTGAATGTTTTCAATTGGCTTTCATGGACCTATGATTTATGCTATTTTCAAGTATGAATTTGAAGAATTATGATCATGATTTATAAAGGATTTTTAAGAATTGTTATCAAGGACTTGTGTATGAATGATGTTTCAAGCATGTATCTATGGTTGTGAATGGTTTTCTCACCTATTCATGTTAAATATGGTGAAATATTTTCTCACCGACTGACGAATTCATAAAGATAAAAGGTTTTATTGTATGAATTATCTTGTTAATGAGCTACTCATATGATTAATATATGATATTGAATTGGTATATATTATTAACTTTCCTAATTATATTGATGAATATTATTTATGATTTATGTTGGGATATTAATTAAGCACCGAGAGGACTTTGAGGTGGGGTTTGATTTGAAAGCTTAAGTAGTGACCCAAGAGAACTCTAATAGTAACCTCTAGTCCCTAACTAAGTTGCCTGCATAGGTTTGCCTTTATGGTCTAGCTAATGGATCCACGAATATCTCGAGTTAATGATATTTTTACAGAGTCTACCTTGTCAAGTAGCCTCTCTCTTTTTGGTATGGAAGTAACACTAAATTCTATGTTATAGCACACATGGTCTTATATGTCGGTTAAAGGTCCTATCCCACAAAGGTATATGAAATGGTATAAATTCTCATGATGTTTTATGATGCATTGACCACATGATTATGATATTCAAATATTTTGAAGTTTTACTCATGTTTTTAATATATTAGTCATGCATTCTATGTTCATATTGTTTATGTACGATTATCATTGTTCGTGCATGCTTCTCACATACTTAGTGCATTCCATTTACTAACATATATTTTTTGACTATATTGTGTCATAATGTAGGGTTCGACGATCATCACACACCTCTTAATCTAGACTAGAGTTTGAGTACTATTATCCTATTTTTGGTGAGTCCTCATGATTCGAGGATGAGAAATTTATATTTTCATTGTTCCTATGACTTTTACTTTTATATCCATGAGCTAGGAACATGGCCTACACCCCATCCACAGTAGTTGAGGCATGTTGGATATCCATGGAGTTTATGTCGTCATGTTCTTTTGATGTTGATTTCTCCTTTATTGAGATATTCATGTTAATAATTTATTTTCATATTTATGATTTGGTCACATTATATTACTTACCTTATGTATGCTCATACATAACATGGTAATAGGCTTGGTTAGAGTCCTTCGAGATTCTAATCGTCATATCATGCATAGGGCCTTGCTTAGGTCATGAAAATGTCGTTGTGACAAGAGGAGAGCTTGAATTTGAAATTGATGATTAGGTTTATATAAAAAATTTACATATGCAGGGTGTGATGAGGTTGGTAATAAAGGGAAGCTTAGTCCCATTATGTAGGTCCATATCAGATTTTGAGGCATTTTGGCAAGGTGGCCTATGAGTTGGATTTTTCCTTTGAGTTGGAATCAATCCGCTCGATGTTTAATGTTTTCTTATTGAAGAAGTGTATTGGTGATCCTACTTCAATATGTCATTAGAGTGTGTTGTCATTAAAGGAATTCTTTCTTACAAAGAGGTTCCAGTTGAGATTCTTGATCGTCAAGCCTGGATGTTGAGGAATGAAGAAGTTTGTTTAGTGAAGTCCTTTGGAGGAATATGTTTATTGAGGGTGCTACTTGGGAGGCCGAAGATGATATGATTTTCCAATATCCTCATTTCTTTCCCTCTTCTTCAATTTTAGCTCGAGGCATTAGTTCCTCTTGAGCACTCTTTAGATTCATGCATTTAAGCTAATATTATGTTTCCATATGCACGGATTTTCATGAAATCCATTTAAAGTTCATGTTTTAGTTTGGGGTCGATTACTCCTTGGTTTTATGCATTTTGAGTTGATTTGCATTCATGTTGGGCTATTAGATCTCCTTCCTACTCTTTTCATGCTTGGTTGAATCCCTTTTGATGATAAATATTCCTAAGAGAGAGATACTATAACACCTCAAAAATAAAAAAAATGGGTTAGAATGGGAAATATCAAATATGGTGAAAAATTTGCAACTTTCATGTTTCATAAGGCCATTGATGGACCGTATAAGGTTCTACTGTATATGGAACCCACCCGTGGAAGGGAACTTAGGAAAAGGAAATTTCAGGTTAGGATATATGGACGGTTGTACTATCCGTATATAGTTTCAGGGACCGTAAATTCTGCCATGGGTATTGGTCCAGTGGAGAAGGCGGACTTGGCAGGTTATCAACTTAACGAAGTTGCACAAGTTTGGTCAGACTAGTGGAAAAGTGAAAGGTCTATAGAAATGGGTCTCGTTGATTGGGAGGAATTCAAGAGTGCCTTCCTTGATCGCTTATTTCCATTTTAGTTTTTATTTTTTTATTTTGACGACCCTCGGGGGGGTCAGGGATTGAGTAATACCCCCAGGCCTTAACATTAATAACAAAAAGAGCAAAAGTACAAGGAGTGGAACGTAAACCTTACCTCCATCCTATGGTGGTTCATAAGTCAGCCAACTACTAAGGACGGCCCACTTATCTCCAATACTATAACAAGGAACCAGTCTAAGCACCTAGAAGAGATGACTCCTCTCAATAAAAAACATCTAGGAAAGCGTAAATACGGGAGACTCTCCCCTTACAATGCACAAAATAAAAACAAACATCTTCATAAAAGCTATAACTTCTAACATAGGAACAACCTATGCGAAGAAAATTGAGTAGCACCAAAAAAAGGAGAGCCTGTGCAAGAAGCAGCTAAATAGACCCAAAATAATATGCTAATCTAAGGTGGTTCCTTGATCCTCCTCAGTTTTCTCCTTCTGAAGTTGGCCAATCCAATCTTGTCCAAATGATAATGAGTTATGGCTACATCAGGAAGTTTATTTTTGCTGAAGTAAAGTTGAGGGATAGTATTAATGTGACTCTTTTTGGAGAGTGCATCTCCAGTGAAGTAGGATTCCCTATAAGTATGCCTACATTTCAAATTTTCTATTTGACTGGTAAGGTAATGAAGTTTTTACAGTGGCTGAATGATACTCCAGGGTGGTTCATCTTGTGGCCCTATCCATTTCACCAAACGTTTTGAGTCAACCTCAAGGATTACTCTTTTTTAGCCCAATTGGATACATCAGAACAGTCCAAACACAACAGCTTCCACTTCAGATTGGTTATTTGTGCCTTCTCGCAACGGGGTTGCAAATATAAAAATAATTTCTCCTAGACAGTTCCTTAAAATGCATCTAACACCTATCTTACTAGGATTATTCCAGGAACTTCCATCTGTATTTAATTTTACCCAATGATTAGGAAGTTTAAAACAATATACAATGATCACCTTTATTGCACGAGTTCACTTCTCAACTAGAAGGACCAGTTTCCTTCAACTAGCAGGCCATTTAATGTATGAAAATACCGTAAGTAGGAGATTGGTAGTATCTTTGAACACAGAGTATTTAACTATTGCAAGATTGGCTTTTTTTCCTCCATACTTACAAGCACATCTATTTTTCCACAAATTCCAACAAATAAATATGGGAGTAGAGTGTAAAATGAGCTTGTGGACTGCATTTTTATACTTATAAGTCCACTATTTTATCAGTGTATGTCTTAAGGGAATATATACATTACTGATGCCCAGGGAATCTTGTACAAAATTTCCAGACATTGGTAGCAAAATATCTAGACATGAAGATGTGATCTATTGTGTCCATACCAGAATTGTGGCAGTACTAACAATTGACTGGATCATTTCCAAAAACTGTAATCTTCTGATTTGTGGGTAACTTTCCTCTCAATGCTCTCAACAGAAGAAATGAGCACTTCAAAGGAATATTTTGATGCCAAGTATAAGAGCCCGTTTGGATTGACTTATAAGCTATTTTCAGCTTTTTTGAGTGTTTGGCTGTCCAACTTAAAGTCATTTTGTGCTTAAAATAAGTCCCAATAAATAATTGGATTTATTTGGATGGACTTATTTTAAGCAGTTTATAATTTGAAAAGAGCTTATAAGTCAAAAAAATAAATTGGATTGCACCTACTTATTTTTTTTTAACTTATATGCATTTTTCAATTTATAAGTTATTAAAAATAAGTCCATCCAAACAGGCTCTAAGTGTTGATTTGAGTTTTGGTTCTTTTTTCCCTAATAACATTCCAAGTAGAGGAACATGTAAACTCCTCATTTGTATTTGGTTTGCAGAATTGCTTATTAGGAACCATTTGTTGATAATGAATTTAGATTGCAAAAATATATAGCTACAAATTGAGGAGGAGCAAGTTGTGTGATCATATCCACATTCCAATTTCCATCAATATAAAGTCAGCCACTTTAGTGTTGTTAAGCCTAGTGCTTTCACTTCTGAAATTAGACAAAGGACCCACACCAAGCCAATCATCCCACCAAAAATAACAAGAATCTGATTTGATAATCCATTGAATGTAAGGCTCCACCATAAGCATGTTTTTCATCATGTGTTTCCATACTAGATATTTTCAAATTCTTTTCTTCCGGCCTTGTTGTGATTCTACTTGGAAGTTAGGCACGTGACTCGATAGAAGACCTTTGAATGCAAACTTCGAAGGCAAGCTCCCCTCAATGTCATTTCGGGGCAAGCGGATCCTTTATGATGAAAAGGATGGATTAAAAATTTTTCCATTTTCATCCATTAAATAATATTTAAATTTCCACCACCTTTGAAATACCTGCTGTAAGCTAACACCATGTGTAAGAGTTGTTGGAATCTTTTTTTTTTTAAGAAATAGAAATTCTTCCAGTTCCTGGATAATCGTTCCCGGATAATCTATATGCCCTTTCTTATTAACTGGATTGGATCTTTGGGAATACTTAGCTATCAGAAAGTCACTCCAAAGTGTCTTTTTGGTTCTAAATGTCCACCACTATTTTTATTGAAAGGAAAGACAAAAATCATTAATCATTCTAACCCCAATTCCCCCTTCATCATAAGGGAAGCTTATAGTTTTTCATGAGGCCCAATGGTATTTTTTATTTTCATTTTGCCATCCCCCAAAAAAGTATGCAGTAATTCTATGGATACATTAGTAGAGGGTGGAGATATAGTTGAGTACAATTGAATAGGATCTTAACTTGATCAGAGTTGCCCTTCCCCTATAACTTAGCATCTTAGAAAGCCAACCAGTGATTCTATTGATCACTTTAGAGACCATTTCTGAAAAATATATAATTCTTTGCCTACCAATGCATAAGGGACAACCAAGATAAGTGATGAAGTTTTTTTTCTAATTGAAACCAGTTACTCTTTTAATCCTATTAGTGGTGGTTTTGAAGGCATTTGATAGGATCATGAACTGACTCTTTTCTCTATTGATCAACTGTCCAAAAGTCTCCTCATAAGTAGCTAATGTATCCATTATCAATTGCAAGGAAGTTTTTCTCCCATAAGTGAAGATTATTACATCATAAGCAAAGCTAAGGTGATTGATTTGAGTACCCCTCCATTCCATATAGAAACCATAATACTGAGGATTCTGATGCAATTTATTAAGTTAGATAACACCTCAGCTCCCAAAATGAACAGCGCAGAAGATAGTGAATCACCTTGTTTAAGTCCCTTAGTGGAATGAAATAACCCATATCTTGACCCATTCACAATGATTAGGTACCAATTATTAGCAAAAATTCTCCGTTTCATATCAATAGAGGTCTCACTAAATCCCATCTTTCTCAGAACCAAACAAATATAAGACTATGATAGCCTATCATATGCCTCTGCCATGTCCAACTTGATTACCCTAATTCCCCTATGACATCTTTTTTATTTGGTGAATAATTTTCTGAGCCAACATGATGTTTTTAGATATGTTTCTACCTTTGAAAAAGCCTGACTTATTCAGAGATATAAGATTTGGAAGGATAGGTGCAAGTCTCAGACATAAAAGCTTAGAGATGATTTTATTGATGAAGTTACTGAGGCTAATAGGTCTGAATTATGATAATTTATTAGGATGACTTAATTTTGGTAGTAAAACCAAACAGCATAGGAGAAGTATTTGGGTAAAACTTGACCACAAAAGAAAGATTGGACAAAACCTAATAGATCTGAATCGATAATACTCCAGCAGCTTTGAAATTTTATTCCATTCATTCTATCAGGGCCTGCTATTGATATGGGATTCATGGAAAAAACTATTATTTTCAATTCATTCATATCAGGCATGGATTCTAAATTAAGGTTTTGTCCTTCAGTAACCATCCTTGGTATGCAGCTAAGTACCTCTTCATTGAATACTTCCTCATTACCAGAAAATATATGCTGCAAAATGCTCACAAGAAGAAGCTGTAATGACTTCATCCCCTTGTATCCAATCACCCTCTTCATTTTGAATCTTATGTATATATAGTTTTATCTTTGTTCCTCTAATAAGGGTATGAAAATATTTAGAATTGGTGTCACCTTCCTTGAACCATTGTAGTTGAGACTTTTGTTTGAGGATAGACTCCTCTAACTTCAAAAATCTAATGTACTTAATATTTATATCATAGAGGGAGGTTCTATTAGCCTCAGTATTATGGTTGATCAACTCCTCTTCTGTGATTCTGACTTTCTCCTCATACTCTTTAACCCTAGCATAAATATCACCAAACTAATTTCTTGACCAAGTGCTGAGTGTAGAGGACAATCTTCTCATCTTTTGATGAAATATCCACATAAGGTTGCCTTCCACTTCTCTTTCCCAACATTGATTAATAGTATACATAAAGTTAGGTTGATCAACTCAACAATTTAAAATTTTGAAATATTTGATAGTTGTGTCTTGTTGCATAGTCATCTCCATAAGTAAAGGGCAATGGTCAGATCCCACAAAGGGAAAATGATTAATAGTGGTGTAAGGCATATCCTCTAACCATTTATGATTTACCATTGTTCTATCTAATCTTTTCCACACCCTGAACTGAATTCCCCTCTTATTGGACCAGATGAACTTTTGACCAATAAAACCAAGGTCCATAAGTCCACATTCTTCAATCACTCTAATAAATTAAAATTTCTTCCTCATATTGTAATGAATCCCTCCTAATTTCTCATCAATAAAGATAATGACATTGAAGTCTCCAACTGTACACCAAAGAACTCCATTGTTAACAGTAGCATAATATAATAACCTATCCCACATAGACCTTCTTAAATAGTCATTACATTTGGCATAAATAAAGGTATTAATGAAGTGCACTGGAAGCTGAACATATGTGATACTATAGGTAATATGTTGTTCATCAGTCTCTAGCACCGTGCAGTCAATATCTAGAGTCCAAAAAATCTATATTTTCCCATTAGTATTACACACAGCATGATCCATAGCCAATTGATTTATGAAATTATAAAGATGGGAATTATTAGAGACTGGCTCTAGAATAGCAGTTATTGAAAGATTGTGAATGTGTTTGAGAGATTTGAGCCTTTTCCATGGCACCTTGGGTATTGATACCCTTTGTATTCCAAATGATTGTATTGATAATTGAGATGATTTGGAGGTATATGATATGGTGATAAGTTTGCCAATAGTGACAGAACTATTAGGAGCTATTTTTTTGGTTGAGAACTTGGTTTTATAAAGTCTTCTTGGAGATAAAACTTGTTCCTTAGTGACTTGTTGAATATCATCATTAACCTCTCAGTGATTAGAGAGGAACTAAATGCCTTAATTAACTGCTCACTGGTTTCATCATCCTCATCCTGATCAGCAATAGGTTGGGTGTTAATATCTACTTCATCTTCTGAGTTCAAGACCCCATATTTATCTATACTACTATGAGGTGAAGTATCATCTTCTCTAATAACCTACTCTTCAGATTTCTTTTTAATGGCCTCCCTCCTCTTCTTGCTGAGTTTATTTTTCTTAACTGCAGAACTTTTTGCATAGGTATTTTCCACTGATCCCATATCTTTGGCCATGGAGCCCTTATTAGGAGTCTGAATATTGTCCTTTATTACCACAACATTATGAGTAATCTGTTGGTGTGTCTCTTTTTGTTTCTGAACAAAACTGTCATTGTGAACATTAGGATCCCTCTGAATTTCATTATCTCCACAATTCCCATTAGTTTGAGACACATTAGTTCCTGTATTATCCCCCTTTTATTGCTTGCTGGTAGACCTTTCTATCCCATCTGAATTTCTTTTTTTATAGCCTTCTGAGATCTCATTTTATGAAGTATCTCTGATATGGCTTTGTTCCTATTGATCATCTGGCTGTGTGGTAGCAGGGGCTCTATAGTCCATCCTAGGGTTAATTATTTGGTTCCCATGGTTTGCATGGGACAAATTCTTTCCCCCCTAGTATCCCCATGTTGCAAGTCAGTAGGTTCCTCCTTGTTCCCATCCTCCTTTCCTCCCATAACTTCATTATCAGCCAGCACAATAAAAGAATTAATAGGGGGGTTTGGTTTTAGAGAGCATTGAGTTAATTCTTGATATACCTTTATCATTCTTACTTTTTATATTATCCTTTGCATGATCAATATTATTATTAGGGTGAGGGGATGAGAGAGATAAGTCAATACCTACCATCTTATCCATTAGGCTTTGTTTATTTTTATCATTCTGGTTCATATTATTTTTGGGGTTTTGATTACTATTTTGCTGAACTTTGTTGTGTTGGTCCTTGTTCTTTTTATTTTTAGTTTGCAGTCATCTTTTTGCTGATTATCTACTTCCTGATTCCTTTGGTGTGTTTGTTGTTTGTTGTCATCAGTACCTGAAACACTAGAAGACATGTTAATATTAACCTATTGAGAAGAGGGTTGAGAGTTTACTTGGTTGTTGGGAGCTATTGTCTTTTTATCCTTATCTGTGTTATCTTCTTCAACTTCTTTTCTCCTTTTATACTCCTCATCTCTTTTTGTTGTGTTACATCCATTAGCTATAGTCCCTTGATGCTTACAGTAGGCACAGTAATCAGGAATGCCCTCATATTGAACAGCTTGCCACCTTCCTATTGTATAATCATCCTCATCAAATTCCATCCACATATGGGGAGGTCTTTCCTTAGTTATATATATCTTCATCCTTACCTTGGCAATACTCCTCCTAGTTTTTTGTAGAGAAACATCATCCAAGTACAGGGTTTTTCTAATATGGGATAGAAGTGCAGATAGAAATTCTTTGTTATAGCAATGCCAAGGTAGCTCTGGCAAAATTACCCAAACAGGAATAATTAGGGTCTCTTCTTCCATAGTAAAGATGAGGGGGTCCACATTTGTAATCTCATAAGATGACCTTCAATATACATCTTTTGTTTATTCCATATTGAAATATGATCCTCCTTATTGTCCAAATCTATATAGATGTGTCTAGCATTGAAGTGATCTAATTTTACCCCTCCAGTAAGCTAAGTTTGTAGAATAAAACTCTTTCTAATCAACTCAATGTTAGGCATAATGTTGATGAAATTTCCAACCAGATTGAACCTACATCTTCATGCCAGCTTAACCATAAAATCATTCTTCTTAAAGATCACTACAGGCAGTCCCTGCATAGTAGTAAAAGTAGGAATTAAAAGCTCAATAGGGATTGCACTCTTAGCTTGGTTGGCCTTGAATTGTGTTGGAAAGGTCAAAACTATAGTATAGGGACCTGGTTCAAGGATTAGACCATTTTTGAGTTGGCAATGTGGTTTTGAAATCTGGCAATTTTGGTGTTGTTTATTTTGGTTAGTGTTAGGAATTTTTTTAGCAAAGTTTGAAGTGAGTTTAGTGAGATCATGAGGGATGGGGGTGTTGGTCTTTTGGGAGGAACTGAGATTCTCCTTAGAGTTATTCTCCTCTTTCTCAGTATCCCTGGGAGAAACATTGCTACTAGGATAAATAGGAATGGAATTTTTCCTAGAAGACCCTGCCAAGTCCTTAGTCTCATTTCCATCTTGCTTCATAACAGGGATCAATTCACATAAAGGTTTCTCAACTGCATTAGATTACAATTGAGCACTACAATCATTCAAAGAATTCAATTTTATAACCTTTTCATTTCGAGAATTAATGGACATACCTTGATTGCCATAAGTAGTTTATGTATTGATGCCACCATTGCTACTGCCAACAAATTGTGGTCGATCCTTTTCTTTAGCTGAATCAGTATTCTCATCTTTGCCATCCATTTTAGTCAAGTATCCAGTAAATGGAACATTGACTTGAGCATCAACAGAGAAATTTGAAGAACTCAACTCTTCATTAGTGGTCTTATGCTCAGAACCATTAATTTTTACTCTTTTTGAGATTTACTACATTGCTCTTCCTTTCTTTGTTGGGAATTTTTTGACATCTCGATCTTTTAAAATTCCAATTCTTAAATTCAAAGAACCTTGGTCAATTTCAGTGGGTGTTTTATTGTTCTTAGGTTTTATTTCATCCTCATTAATGATTTGGCATTCAGTTTAAACATTACCAGTCGATAGAGCTTCACCGTGTTCTTTAATAATTTTCCCATCGGTAACTAATCCACCATGAGAATGGATCAACTCAATGAGCAAGCTACTTTTCAAAGATTGATTTTCGATCGGATTATCATCAACTCATAGTAAGGAAATATGATATTCCGAAGATGGCTTTAAGAACTTGGTATGATCACTTTGAATTCTTGGTTATGTCTTTTGGACTAATGAATGCTCCTGTAGATTTTATGGATTTGATGAACAGGATATTAAAGCAATATTTGGCTATGTTCTTTATTGTATTCATTATTTATATATTGATCTATTCTCGGAGTGAGGAGGAGCATGCCGATCTTTTGAGAATTGTCTTGTAAATTCTCAAGGATCATCAACTATTTGCTAAGTTTAGCAAGTGCGAGTTTCGGTTGAGGTTAGTTTCTTTCCTTGGCCATATTATATCCGATGAAGGTATCATGGTGAATATTAAAAAAACTGAAGCTGTTAAGAATTGACCTAGACTTTTGTCTCCTTCCGATTTTTGAAGTTTCTTAGGCTTAGCCGGTTATTACATACAGTTTGTGGAAGGATTTTCTTCCATTGTATCGCCCTTGTCTACTTTGACTAACAAGAAGGTGAAATTTCAAAGGTCTAAGTCTTGTGAGAAAGGTTTCCAAGAGTTGAAATATAGGCTTACTTTCGCTCCGGTGTTGACTTTGTCGGAAGAATACGATGGTTTTATGGTATATTATGATGCTTCAAGAGTTGGTCTTGGTTTTGTTTCGATTTAAAATAGGAAGGTGATAGCCTATGCTTCTAGCAACTCAAGGTGCACGAAGAGAACTATCTGAATCATGACTTGGAGTTAGCGG
Source organism: Solanum dulcamara (assembly GCF_947179165.1). Taxonomy (NCBI): domain Eukaryota; kingdom Viridiplantae; phylum Streptophyta; class Magnoliopsida; order Solanales; family Solanaceae; genus Solanum; species Solanum dulcamara. Next base: position 4,128,386 of record NC_077247.1, on the reverse strand, counting down.
CGGTTGTGTTTTCTTTAAATATTTGGAGACACTATCTTTATGGTATCCATGTTGATGTATTCACCGACCATAAGGGTTTACAATATGTGTTCAACCAAAATAACTTCAACCTTTGACAAAGGAGATGGCTTGAGTTACTAAAGGATTACGATATGAGTGTGTTGTACCATTCGGGTAAAGCGAATGTGGTTGCTGATTCTTTTAATAGATTATCCATGAATAGTTTTTCCCATTTTGAGGATGAAAAAAAGTATTTAGTTGGTAATTTTTATTGGATAGCTCATTTGGGTATTTTCTTAGTTGATTCAGAGGATGGTGGTATAGTTGTACTAAATGGTTTTGAATTATCTCTTGTGGAAGATTTTTAGGCAAAACAAAATAGTGATCATATTTTTGTTGAGTTGAAGAAAGTAGTTGCCAAAATATCCATTGAGGCTTTCACTCAAGGAGGAGATGGTGTACTTAGATATCAAGGTCGATTATGTATTCCCGATGTTGATGGATTGAGGAAAATGATCTTATTTGAAGCTCATAGTTTGCAATATCTTATTCACCCGGGTTGATAAAGATGTATAAAGATTTGAGGGAAGTGTATTGGTGGAATGGCATGAAGAATGATATTACGGAGTTCATGGGCAAATGTCCTAATTTTTAACAAGTGAAGGTTGAGCACCAAAATTTGGGAAGTTTAGCTCAAGACATTAAGATTCCTACTTAGAAGTGGGAAGAATTGAATATGGACATCATCACAGGTTTACCTCATAACCGTAGACAAAATGATTTAATTTGGGTTATTTTTGACCAAGTCGGTGCTTTTTTTCTCCCTTAAGACTTCCTATTCAGCCGAAAACTATGCTCGACTTTATATTCGTGAGTTTTTTAAGCTTCATAATGTTCCATTTTCTATCATTTCATATCGAGGTAAGGTCATTTCAAAAGGGTCTTGGTACTTAAGTTTACCATAAGTTTTTACCCCAAAATAGATGGTCAAGCTGAGCATATCATTTAGACCTTAGAGGACATGTTGAGAGTGTATGTAGTTGTCTTTAAGGGTAATTGGGATGATCATTTGTCGTTGATCGGGTTTGCTTATAACAATAGTTACCATTCTAGCATTCAGATGGCTCTATTTGAGGCTTTATATGGGAGGAGGTGTAGATGTCCTATTATTTGGTTTGAAATTGGTGAAGTCACTTTGATTGGACCCGAGTTGGTGCATGAGGTCATGGATAAGGTTAGATTGATTAGAGAAAGATTGAAGACTTCCCAAAGTCGAAAAAAAGTCCTATTTAGATGTGAAGAAAAGGAACTTGAGTTTAAGGTGGATTATTGGGTTAACTTGAAAATCTCACCCATGAAGGGTGTGATGCATTTTATCTTGGGATTCAATATTTCATGATTTATGCATTTTGATGTATCATTGCATTCATGTTCAGATGATATGTCTCTTTCCATACTCTATTCATGCAAGTTTGAGTCTCATTCGAGGATGAATGTTCCCAAGGGGGAGATATTTTAAGACCCAGAAGTTGGAAAGTTAGAAAATGGAGTTTAAAAGAAGATACTTAGAAAATTTTAATTTTTACACCAGATGGGTTTCACAGGCCATGTTGACAGATCATATAACTCACCACGGGCTGTGAAAGGCACCGTGGGAGTGAACTGAGAAAAAGAGGAAAAGGCTGAAAAGTCCACAAAAGGGTTTATAGGTCATGGTGGACACCATAGAATGCATACTCAACCTATTAAGGACCACGAGCCCTTGCACGGACTATCAAATGTGACACGAATAGTAGAAGGGTCTTTGTAGAGGAAGTCGTTGGTCCCTAAGGAAAGGGCGACTCCACGACTGGGTCCATAATCCATGGAACACTTACTGGACCGTAGTGGCCTCCATGGAAGTTGACCCCTCTAGTAAGTCTTCAACCCTCTAGATCATGACCCTCTTCACAGACCATGGAGATTTTACGGGCCGTGAAGATGCTCCATTCAGTGACCCATTTAGTTAATTTTAAAGGAGTGTTTTTGTCTTTTCTAATTAATTAAGTGGTGTATTTGGACAGTTTTTGGGTACAAATCCATATATTAACTACCCAAAACCCTCCTAAATCCCTCATTCACTCCCATTCACCCAAAAAATAAAACTTTTCTCTAGAATTTCTCTCAAAGTTTATTGTCTTCCTTAAGCAAGGTTTCAAGGAATTTCAAGTTCAAGTCTCCTTATTCATTGAATTTAGATCTTTTACCCGTGGAATTCATAGGTTTTCAAGAAAATCCACCTCTAAGGTTCAAGAAACGGATTCTTGCCATCCCTTCCTCCAAAGATCTCACTTCTCTTAAGAACTAGCAGCGTATAAGGTATGTAAGACTACTCAGAATGTTGTACTATGCTAGTCCTCATGCCCTACATCTAAATTCAGTTAGTACAAGTAAAAGTTATGGGTTTTACCTCAAATTCTCTTGAGTTCGAATATAATTATCGTTGACATTAAGTTTCTTCATATGCTTTGAGTTCTTAAATTATTGTTCATGCTTATTAGATCACTTGAACCTTATTCATTGAAGAAGTGTTAAAGCTTTGTCATAAATGATTTCATGCTTTGATTTTCAATTAAAGTAAAGTTCAAGTGTTTTAAGTTATAAGTTGAATAAGAGTTTTTTTAGAAACGTTAAGAGTTTCAAGTGCATTATTTTTACAAAAAAAAGAGCATGGTCATTTCTAAAAGAAAGCATAGCATATCAATTTTGAAAGAGAAGTTCAGTCAGATAAAGTGTTGTGCATTACTACCCATTATGCATGATTTTCTAAGTTTTAATTAAGTTAAAGTATTTCGCATTTTCATTGAGAATGAGTTTTAAGGGAACATAAATGGTTCCAAGTGCATTATTTTGCATTGAGAAAAGAATTACCATTTCAAGAAGAGCATTGATGGTTTTTAGAAGGTATTTCAGTAAAGTAAAGTAAAGTGATGTAAAGCAGAGTTCAGTTCAAATATAGTATTTTTTGCAAAGGCTCTAAGTATCAGATTTTTAGGTTTTTCCTAAAGAGGATTATTTCAGTTGAGTATTGTCTCAACACAAAAGTTCTATGAGCACTATTATTAATGCATTATTTTGAGAGTAGTATTGAGCAACGATTTGGGTAAGAGTTTAGATAACTCAAACCCTATAAACTACGTAGCTAGTATATGATAGGATCGTATAGCAATACGGGCGACACCTTATTGCCTCTGAGAAGGACTATTAGATGGATCCATAAGTTAAAGTTGTTGTCCTATGCCCTGGCAAGTCATAGGATGGCTCTAGCAACGTGGGCAGGATGTTGTATCATCACTGGGCTCATCAATGATGGTTATCGGTTAGAGAAACTCTCCAATAAAGTAAAGTATATTATTTTAATGTTTTACTTCCATTGCATATTTTATTGTCAAGTGTAAATGATTTTACCTCATTTTCATGGTTTCCTTTAGTTGAGTTACATACAGTCTTTCAGTTCAGTTATTTGTTTCATTCAACTTTATTACATATCATATATTTCATGTACTGACATCATTCGACGTTGCATTATTTTTTCATATAGATTCAGTTACTCTCGATCGTAGACACTTTAGTAAGATCTCTTTCCATCAACAGTTGGTGAGACCTCCTTTTCTTTCGGAAGACTCCGATGTAGTTAGTTTAGTTTCATTTTATTTATAGTCAAGTAGACGTGGTCCTTGTCTCAGTAGCTATCTTCAGTTAGTAGAGGCTTCATAGATAGTAAGAGTTAGTGAGTCAATTCAGTCTTTTGTATTCAGAAGTTTTAAGCATTATTATTATACAACAACAAAAACAACAACAACCCAGTGATATCCCACAATGTGGGGTTTGGGGAGGGTAAAGTGTACATAGAACTTACTCCTACCAAGGTAGGACGACTATTTTCGAGAGACTCTCGGCTCAAAAAAAGCATAAAAAGAGGTCAGATACAGCTAAGAAGTTCAAAATGATATGGGAAAGCAAATAACAAATAACGCAAATAATGAAAGCGACACAGATAAAATAGAGTAATCAAAGTACAGAAAGTAATAGAAAGATAATAACAAAAGTTAGAGCATAAGAAATTATAGTGCGCTAATGCGCCTACTAATACGAAAGAATAACGAACTATGTACTAGCCTTCTACCCTAATATGGGTCCTCCACACCCTCCTATCTAAGGTCATGTCCTCGGTAAGCTATAACTGCTCCATGTCCTGTCTAATCACCTCTTCCCAATATTTCTTCGGCCTACCCCTACCTCTTCTGAAACCATCCATGGACAACCTCTCATACCTCTGCATTGGGGCATCTGTGTCTTTCCTCTTTACATACCCAAACAATCTCAGTCGCATTTTCCGCATCTTGTCTTCCACCGAGGTCACTCCTACCTTGTCCCAAATAGCCTTATTTCTAATCCTTTCGCTCTTGGTATGCCCACACATCCATCTCAACATTCTCATCTCGGCTACTTTTATCTTTTGAATGTGGGAGACCTTAACTGGCAACACTCTACCCCATATAACATAGCCGGTCTAACCACCACTTTATAGAACTTGTCCTTAAGTTGTAGTGGCACCTTCTTGTCACATAGCACACCAAAAGAGAGCCTCCATTTCATCCACCTTGCCTTATTATGATGTGTGACATCATCGTCAATCTCTCCGCTGCCTTGCATGACAGACCTAAGATACTTGAAACTACTTTTCTTTTGGATGGCCTGGTCACCAAGCCTAACTTCCGCGCCAACCTCCTAAGGTGTCTCACTAAAATTACACTCTAAGTATTCTGTCTTGGTCCTACTTTGCTTAAACCCTTTAAACTCCAAGGTATGTCTCCAATCCTCAAGCTTAGCCTTAACTCCGCTATGAGTCTCATCGATCAGGACTATGTCATCCGCAAAAAGCATCATGGCACCTCACCTTGAATTTGTCGCTTCAATCCATCCATCACAAGGAAACATTATTATTATAATCATTATTAATTATATTAAGCTTTATTTCAAACTATTACATAATATGTTTTAAATGATTTTAAAGGTTAGCTTATTAAAGATTCCACAAGTATGTTTAGTCTTCAATTTTAGTAGTCAGCCAGACCAAGGGTTCACTTGGGACCAGCAATGGTTTTCGAGTGTCGGCCATGTCAAGGGTGTAGGCTCAGGGCGTGATAATATACATATACATTCCTGTCCTAAATAGTAATAACAACCATTTAGCCATCCAAACTTTGTGCCCAAAGGCCTAAGCATGAAATCTTCCGTTAATCTACGATAAAGTATGTGCAGGAACAGGTTTACAACTACTTAATTAAAAAAAACTAGACTACTTGGGCGCTAAACTGCTGCAACAAGTAAGGTTTGTCGCTAATGATCTTCCTTCTTCTTCAAGTTTCCAAAGGCTAAATTGTCTATTAATAATAAGTATAAGAGTAATTAATAAATTATTCTCTAAACAAATACTTTGGAACTCAAATCCAATAGTTCTACCTCTAATCTACTCAAAAAAATTATAATTAGGAATTGTTCGATCAATTTCTAGATCCACGGACATAATCTATCAATACTAATTCAATATCAAGAGATTTTCAACCTATTAATTTTCTTTACACAAAAAAATTCTATCTAAGTTAACTTTATATGTCACGATCTGATTTCTCAAGTCATGATGACACCTGCTAACACCCTTTTGCAGGTAAGCCTAACCCTTAGCCCTAAACTAGAGGAAATGGGCTATCAAGTGAAAGATGAACAAATAAAATAGAAGGTAATTGCAATGAGAAGTAAAAGAACAATTGAAACAAAACACAAGGAACCACCCTAAGACTTGACATCAATCGGTAATTGAGCATCTAAATCAAAATATGAGTACAAGGCTTTTAAAATTACAAATATAAGTACAGATAGTCTTCAAAAGTAAATAAAGACTAATCCTAATCTAACACAGATGGAAATCGGCAACTTCGAATGCTAGGAGCTCACCAAATCTCTGAATCAAGTTGCTCCACACCAATCCAAATTAATAGTGATAACCCAAACTATGATTTGTAGGGGAAAAATATAGTATGAGTACCAAACGAATGGTACTTAGTAGGAATAGGCCAATGAGCTCCATAGATAAAGCAAGTATAAATCACTGTAACCAGGTAAATATAGCACAAGTAAGCAAATAAGATCTAATATAAGATAAGCCAGGAAATGATAGTACAGATCTAATATAAGATAAGCCAAGAACGGACTTGCACGCGTAAGGCACAATCTATTTACAGTAAGGAGGCACTAAAGGAGGTCAACAAATCAAGGACGGAGGCACTGACTGCTACTACTAATTGCAAATCCACCTAAGGACTAAACCAACTGAATCTAACAAGAAATTACCAATAACAACTAGGCTAAGACAAGAGATAAGTATAGGTATAATCATATAATAACTGAGCGGATGCCCATACCCCCGAAAGGTTCAAATAATGTAAAACATACCCCCGACCCCCATAAAATTGAGGGACCATACCATACAAATATATTGGTGATAAACGATGCTAATGAATGCAAGTTTGTAGTAAAAACCAAAAACATCATTGATGGTTTCAGTAATTAAAAAGTGTATAGACCCACCCCGACCCTCGGCCTGCCAAGTGGAACCCATGCGACTCCCTCATCCAGTTCCATGGTGCACTGGACAGAAGGGCTCATAGGGGACGCAGAAAGTATGTATACACTGCCTGGGCCCGAATGAGGTCTTACGTAGACATATAGTATCCCCGTAGTGGTACCGGAGAGTGTGTAGCCAAGTTAATGTTAAAAGGGCACCACGTCAGATACTCAAGTGTAGGGTAAAGGCATCCCAGATACAGCCATAGTATAAAGAGAGAAACGTCGCACCGGATTTCAATAGAAACTGAGCGTATACTTGATGCCTTTGAACAGTCAGTATAAAATAGACTCCCATTAAAAACCAGTTTAAAAGTAGTAAAAGTGTGAGAATGTCCTCTCAAAATGATTGTGAAAACCCATAAAGAATTCAGGATTGTACACAAAATGAGTGAATATGCTCAATAAATGCAAGCATGCCATTATTAGTATTCAAACAAGGTACATGCAGTCTGAATAGTACATCAAGTCATACCATACTAACAAGTCAAAGGGACTAACCTGGGTCCCATCATGCCTTGATATGGACTCAACCCCAACAATGAATAATAGATAAGAAGGCATCATAAGCTTATAACTAAATAAAAGTGAAATAATTGAGACATGGCTCAAAATCAGATAAGGGGAGAAATATCTGTAGGATCAATGTCTTGCCCTAAAATATGCCATTTCAGCTCCCAACAATCACAACTAAGCCAAACCTATGTCTACGATGAGCCATAGAGGTCTCTGGTACTAGCAATAAGTTCCACCAATCGTCATATGCCCCTACCGGAAGTTACACCTAGCTATAAGGGCACTGGGACACAAGTTAAAGCATCTAAGTCTCAAACCTAGCCTAAGGCCATCAGTACTAATCCTAAGAAGCATAATCTCACCAATCCCAATACGTAAGTAAAGCGACAGGCTTTAGATAAGAATTTCAAGAGACTACACTAGTCAAAGTCTCACTTAGAGTCAAGAAAATGGAATCAAGGAGAAAGGTCTTAAACTCAGTAGATACAAATCTAAATCACATGAAATATGTACTACACAATATCTACTAAAGCTCAGTCACAGTGGGAGATCATAGCCTATCTCGAAGCCGATCATACGCATTCTAAATCCACCAAGTTGATGGTCTCCACCTTTGAATCACCTCCAATTTCCACCATGCTAACAAAATATTGATCACGATGTCAATACGAATGTTTTGACACCAAATTCACATTTTTTGGAGACGGACCCAAAATTGGGTCTAAAATGGGATTATTGGACCCATACCAAAAATCCCAAATTTGACTCTGTCAAAAGGTCCATTTGAGCTAAATGAACTTTTTTTCCAACTTACAATACAATTTAACACTCAAAACCGAAGGAAATAGCCCTTGCAATAATTTCATCATTAAAGCTAAATTTCAAGCTTGGGAAGCCCCTTTGGGGCATAAATTACCTCAAAACATCGATATTCATGCTTCCCCGAACACTCTAATGCGAACCCATAATACACACGAATATCCAACACTTCGATTCACCTCAATCGGATCTTTATAGCTCAAGAAATTAAAACCTCCATTAGAGAGAAGAATCAAAAGGAGGGCAGCAGCTACAACCAATAAAACGCCTCAAATGAATCTTACCCTGCACCTTCGATCACACCAATGTGTTCTCATCGAAAATTCATGCAAGATAAGCTTTTGAATCACTCAATTTGGACATTAAATGCTCAAAAAATTGTGATTTGAAAATGAAGGTTGAACGTTGATTTTTGGCTTTAAATAAAAGCAAGTCTGGTCGTAAAAAATCAAAATCTGGTCATTAAAAGTCCAAAATCTGGTAGAGCTGCACCAGATTTCAGCTTTTGCTATTTTTCAAAGTCTCCGAACTGACCCTTGAAATTCATTTGAAACCCAAAAATAATAAATTAGATATGTTAACCCACTAATATCGATGTTCCGGACTAAATGACGCATTCAAAATTTTATCCGAGTTCATCTCGATAAAAATGGGTCCCACACCCAAGCATTATTTTGAAACAAAATTCACAAGAAGGCTCAAAATGAGATCAAAAGTCTCAGGAACCGCAGAAAAGGTCATTCTAAACCAAACTCAATATTTCGGAGTTAACTACGCCGATGGAATTTTGATCCGATTGCGTTTTCCAAGAATATTGACCAAAGTCAACCTTAGGCTAAATTTTAAAGGCTAAAGCACCATACGGCCTCAAACTCACACCAAATGCCTCGATGCTCACGTCGATCATGCTACTAGCCTAACTTGGCCATTATAAAGCTGCTGGAACTGTCAGAATTCCGTTCTGAGGTTGTTTTCTAGAGTTTTGACCGAAGTAAATCATTCAAACTCCAAGGGATACAATACAGGGAAATGAGTATAAAACCCAAACAAACAATCAAGCGACCAAACAATCAGTGCTAGCAAGTCATAAATGACTTGAGATCACCACAAGAAAGCTCTAATTGCTGAAAATATTTAAAAATGGAGAAAATAACTCAGAGGGTCATTACATTATACCCCCATCATGATCAATCTAATGTTATTCTAAGGATTAAAGAATAAAATGAGTGTTAGATTGATGGAAGGACTTACCTTGAAGGAGGAAATTGATGGAAAATTGAAGAAATCGCCTCTCCATTGTCCTAGCCTGACCATAGACGAGTTTGGGGAGTAAAATAATGTTTTAGGTCTAGAAATAGCATTTAACTGCGAGTAGCCCACTATGGCCGTCCCACTTAAGCCCGAAACTAAATCAAAAAGACACTTTCAATTTAAATTTGTGATAGGGGCATTGTACGACCTTAGTTCACAGCTAATGCACTCGTATACCAAGAAATTGATCCTAACCTTATTTAGAATGAGATTCATATACCTTTAGCATAAATATTTTTAGTAATGACGAAATAGATCGTTACAATATATAACAATTTACCCATCGTTTGTCCCTGAATGACAACACAGAGGAAAGAGCATAAGCCAATCTAAGAGTTTTTTGAAATTAATAATAAGACACCATTATAACTAAGGGAAAATCACATCCCCCCCACTAGGTACTTGAACATACAAAGGCTTCGCTGATAGACTAGGCTAAGATGATTAAGTGGAACCACAAAAAACAAATTGCCCCACTAAGTCGGACCCCGTTTGGTCGAGAAATTTACCTTCTTTTGAGTCGCATGAAATTGCGTAAAGCAACCATTTCCCCAAGCACTCAAGTAATTCGGAACCTCATTAATATACCAAGATAAAAAGATTTTAAACCTAACAGATAAAAATAGAATTTTCTATTCCACAAAAATTAGATCCAGCTATATGTCACGACCCGATATCTCAGGTCATGATGACGCCTACAGCGACCCACCAATAGGCAAGCCAACCGATATCCCGGAGCTACGAGTAATGGGATATCAGGGTAGAAGACTAGTAATTTAATCTAAAACAGTAAAGAATAATAGGAGCATATATGAATGGGAGGAAGCAACTAAATATACAAACCAAAAATTTCCTTCCTAGAACCTGGAAGTCACTGTATAGAGGTATTAGTAAAAAGAGTACAAAAAAGTGGACCAAGGAAATGGAGTTGTCTCAAAAAGCAAAAGACAGGCAAACTGTATATACAGAGGGAGATGGGTAAATCTAGGATGCAATGTGCTCACCCTCGCCTCCGATCACGACCACAGTTGGCTCAAATCAATACCGATAGCTAGTACTCAAAACTACATCATAAAAATAGATGCAAAGTGTAGTATGAGTACCAAAACAACAGGTACCTAGTAGGCATCATAGGCCGACTGAGCAAGATAAGAAAAAGTAAATTGAAATGCGAGTAAATGATCACAACCAAAGACAGGGAAAGAAGTAAAGATAGGTATGTACACAAGCGTACTTAACAAATAAGAGGCAGAATTTAACTAAATTTGCTGGACTCCCATAAACCCGATGGGTACGCTCGTGCATAAGTATAAGGCAATCACTTGCATGGACTCCCATAATCCCGACAGGTGCAATAATATCTAAATAAAATATACGAAGCCAAAAGGATTCCAATAATATCACCATTTCCCAGACTTGAACCAAACCCTTCCCAAACTGTAATACTCAGCCAAAAGCTAAGAGAAGATGAAGGCTTGAACCAAATATTCATTAGAGAATCAGGAATTGAACCACATGCAAGCTAGACCACAGACTTCAACCGGGTAACTGTAGCTAATGAGTCGACATGAGTAGGCTAGACTATGAACTTTAACCGGGTAACTGTAGCCAAGAGGTCGAACACGGGTAAGCTAGACCACAGACTTCAACCGAGTAACTGTAGCTAAGTATCTTGAATACTAGTAAGCTAGACCACAGACTTTTATCGGTATCTATAACTAAGGGACCGAACACAAGTAAGTTATACACGAGCTTGAACTGGGTATCTGTAGCTATGGGATCGATCCGAATTAGAATCAAAGATAAACTGAGCATCACTGGAGTACCCCCAAACTGAGTGCTATCAATATATCACTCTGGTCCAAACCATGCACAACCAGAATCACCGAGGAGACTTCCAAAATCAAGAACTGAGTGATCCAAGACCGATAAGAGAATAGGGCAATAAGGAGGTAAGTTAACAAGCTATGTTACTGCCTAGCTAAATCCCAGACTATCAGACTCAAGTCTGCTATATCAGTCTATAGGGAGCTAGCCGTCCGAAATGACATTGGAGAAGTTCTACGGCCAAACGGCACCAAAATCATGCAAGTCTAAGGCAATCACTAGTTTAATCACTAGTCCAACATGTTTCCAAACATATAGCCACAGGAAATGGATACAACACAAGGCGTGGATGAACGACAATAGCAGGGATCATGCTTAAACAATCCAATAATTTCCCAAAATAGCGCCTAGGACATGAATTCTAGGAATTAGCATGCTCGACACCCCAACCCCTAAAACTCATTTAATTCAAGATACAATTGCCAAAGCCTGCTCAGTCTTACGAGGGGAAAACCATAGCCTACCTGTTGGCCGATCGTGCACGTACCAACTCACAAAATCGGAGCTTTTCCCTTTTGAGTTGCTTCCAAAAGCAGCCACACTATCAATAATTGAATCACAATGTTAATATGGTCTTTATGACACTAAAATTATCGAATTTGGAGATGGGCCAATTTTGAAGTCAATAATCGAGAATTATGGGAACTACTCCGTAATTCACGAAATTGACTTCAAGAATAGGCTGCACCTACTACCCCCAGCTCATGTTCCATAAGGGAACACAATTAACACACCAAAGCAGACCTAAACCTAACATACACAAGTGATCAACTTCATGGCCTATGAACTTAGAAACGTAGGGGAAAAGGGGAATTTTACCTTAAAGTAAGCCTCTAGTTCTAGTTCTGACCACACCACTGGTTCCCCTTGAAAATCTACTCAATTTAGCCTTTAGAATTGCCCAAATGCCCAAGAATTGAAGGAGAAAACAAGGTTTATAGTTTGATAGAAAATATGGAAATTGGGTCTTAAGAATGACCCTCTGATGTCTCTTTAGCAACCCCCCGGTGATCGCTTAGCAACACCTAGTCACTTTAGTAGTAGGGTTGTCACTAAATTGACACCCACCCAAGAGGGTTGGTCGCTTTAGCGAGCTCCTGGACACTTTAGCGGCACTAACTTTAGTGACCAGGGGTCACTTAAGCGACGGCACAAAACACAGCTGGTGCAAGAATGAGATTAGCATACTAAATCCTCCGATGGGGTGCTCGGGATTTATTTAAAACCTGTGCATGCAAATGAGATATGGTACCTACCAAATTCGGTGTTTCGAACTCAATGACTCATTCAAAATTTATTTATGAGGTCATTTTAACAAAAAGTGGGTCCCAAACCTAAGTGTTATTTTGAGCCCATTTCTACAATGAGCCTCGGGAAGCAAATAAAGGGTCTATCTAGAATAAACTCGACATTCCGGAGCTAACCATGTTGTCAGAATTTTCATCTTAGTGCATTTTCCAAGAATGTTGACCAAAGTAAACTATAGGCCAAATTTCAAAGGCAAAAGTGCCAAATGGTCCTAAACTCGTACCGATTGCCTCAGTACTCAACAAAGGGATAAGGTCGACATGGGTACCCAAATCCTCCTGAAAAGTCCTCCAAAAGCTACTATGAGCCCTGATTTGAGATAATAGAAACAGGCACACCATGAAAGCGAACCACCTCCCGAACGTAAATACGGGCTAACCTCTTAGCACTGTAGGAAGTATGAATGGAAAGGAAGTGTGTTGACTTGGTCAATTAATCCATGATGATCCAAATACTATTAGGACCGCAGGAAGTGTGAGGCAACCCCATAATGAAATCCATGGTGATTTGCTCCTATTTCCACTCGAGAATGGGTAATCTCTGAAGCTTACCACTAGGCCTCTAATGCTCGGCCTTAACCTATAGGCAACTCAAGCAACATGACACATAATCCGCAATATCTCTCCTTATGTCGCTCCATTAATAGTATTGCCTTAAGTCACTATACATCTTAGCGGTGCCCGGATGGATAGAATATCTAGAATCATGGGCCTCGCCAAGGATCATCTGAATCAAACCCCCCCCCCCCCAACTCTCAAAACATAGAGAGGACCACCAAACCTCCCAAAACTCGATCTCAAAGTGAAACTAACTCCTTATGCTCAAACTGACAACTGTAAATCCAGTCCAACAGAGATGAATAAGCTCCCACATAAGCTAACACACATTGCGAATCAAAGATATCAAGTCGAATCATCAAGTTAGCTAATGATTGGATGTCCAAAGCTAATTGTCTCTCCACAGTAGAGAGGAAGTCTAGACTACCCATACTTACCACCTTCTGACTTAAGGAGTCTACTAATATATTCACCTTGCCTGGATGGCAGAGAATAGAGAGGTCATAGTCCTTCAGGAGCTCAATCCAGCTGTGCTGCCTCGAATTAAGATCCATCTAGCTCATAATATAATGAAGGCTCCTGTGATTAGTGTAAATCTCGCATTGAACTCTATACAGGTAGTGCATCTAAATCTTAAGCGCAAATACTATCGCTGCCAACTCTAATTCATGAGTGGGGTAGTTGCACTCGTGAATCTTAAGCTACCTCGATGCATAAGCAATAACCTAATCTTGCTGCATTAGTACATAATCCAAACCAATACCAAATGTGTCATAATAAATGGTGAATCCCTCACCCTCAAGTTGAAGTATCAATATAAGAGCAGTGGTAAGAAACTCTTTGACCCTCAGAAATCCCCTCTCATACTCATCCGACCATACAAATAGGATATCCTGGCGATTCAATCGAGTCAGAGGTGTTGCTATAGTAGAAAACCCCTCAACAAAATACATGTAGTACCCTGCCAATCTAACAAAGCTATGAATCTCAGTCATAGAGGTGGGTCTGGCCCAATTACTAATAGCCTTAATCTTCGTCAGATCCACCATAATGCCATTCTTTGACACCACGTGCCCCAAGAATGCTACAGACTCAAGCCAAAACTCGCACTTTGAGAACTTAGTATAAAGCCGCTGATCTCTCAAAGTCTAGAGCACTACTCTCAAATGTTGCTCATGCTCATCCCGGCTCCTCGCGTATACTAGAATATCATCGATGAAGACTATGACAAATAAGTTCAAGTACAGCCTGAATACCCAAGTCCTAAAGTCTATGAATGTGGCAGGGGTATTAATCAACCCAGAAGACATCACTAGGAACTCATAGTGGCCGTAATGAGTCCAAAATGGGGTTGTAGGGATGTCTTCTTCCCTAATCCTCAATTGGTAGTAGACGAACCTCAAATTAACCTTAGAAAACACCACGGCACCCTAAAGCTAGTTGAATAGGTCATCAAACCTAGGCATGGCATAACGGTTTGTCACCATCACCTTGTTCAACTGCCTGTAATCAACAAACATCCACATAATACCGTCCTTCTTCTTAATGAACAAGACTGGGTCACCCCAAGGAGAGACACTAGTCCAAATGAATCCCTTATCCAAGAGACACTAAAGTTAAACACTAAGCTCCTTGATCTCTTTGAGGTCCATACGGTACGGTGAGATTGAAATAGGATGACTACCCAGTTCTACATCAATGGCGAAGTCAATATCGTGATCTAGAGGAAGACCAGGCAGATCGAAAAGAAACACATTTGAAAACTCTCAGACTATAAGTATTGAATTAACCATAGGGCCCTCCCTATTAACATTCCTAACACAAGATAAGTATGCCAAATATCCGCTAGCTACTGACATCTGGGCCCGAACAAAAGAGATCACCCGAACCAGTGTGCGACTACAAGAGCCCTGCCACACCACTAGTGGAATATCGACATGGCTAAGGTAATGGTCTTGGAATAGCAATCCAATACCGAACGGTCAGGGGATAACCAGTCTATGTCCAAAATCAAATCAAAGTCGACCATATCAAGAAAAATGAGATCAACCCTAATGTCACCCCTCTAAGTAGTCACCACACAAGATCTAAAGAGATGATCCACTACTAAAAAATCAACTACCGGGTCGAAACACGTAATAGCTCAACTAAGGGCTCCGGACTCATACTCAGTTGAGGGGCACAATATATAGATATATAAGAATATATGGAGTTGGGATCAAATAAAGAGGATGCGAGGTGATGGCATAATAAAATCATACCTGTGATCATATTGTTCGAGGCTTTAGCCTCTGCTCTAGCTGGAGCTGCATAGAAGTAGGCATAGGCTCCTCTACCCTATGCATCGATTCTACCTTCTGACCTACCTCCCCAGGGAACTCTCTGTGAACCCTGATAGCCACCCTTGCAGTCCTGGCCCTGCCCTCCACTTTTAACTAGAGGTGCTAGTATTGGCATAGGTCTAGCTACCTGTGGAGATAGTAAGGCTAGCCTGTAGTGAGGGCACTCACAAGACCAGTGATCTAGATCCCTGTACTCATAGCACCTATGGGACTATCGGCTAAATGATGGAGGCTGACCACATCAATCGAAAGAACCCATCTGTAAATGACCTCAGCCCTAATTCAGACCAGAACTAGAGCCAATTTGATGATGCTGATCACTCTCTAAAGTCTGAAGAGAGGCTTGGAAGGGGCGGCTAGACTGATCCAGCTCAAATCTCTAGCGAGATCTATCATAGGACTTCCTGGATCTAAAGTGGCACCCATCATAGCTATCCTCCTACCTTACTCTTTTGTCGTTGCCCCCTTAGGCCTTGCGATGGAGCTTCTCGAGTGTGAAAGTATGGTCTACTACCTCTAGAAATGAGAGGCCCACTGAGACTAAGGATTGAGTTTTGATCCGTAGTTGGAGGCTTAATCCTCTTATGAAGCACCGAACTCTCTCCTTCTAAGTGGATAAGATCATGGTGGCATATCTTGAGAGCTCATGAAATTGGGGCCTCATACTCTGATACAGTCATGGAACCCTGGTCCAACCGTGAAAATTGATCTCTGACGCTCCTGGTAATGAACCGGGCTAACAATACCTCTGAAAACTCAGCCCACGTCACCTATGAAGACCTAGCTAGCCTAGTTTCTAAGTATGTACACCACCACTATCGGGCGGGATTGTCTAGCTGATAAGTAGTGAAGTCGACTCCTTTCAACTCCACTAGACCCAATGTCTGCAGCCGCTCTCTACAAGTAAGTAGAAACTCATAGACATCATCACCCACAGCCCTAGAAAACCTCAGCAGTGACATTCTAAGGAACAACCTAAGAATCTTCTGCTACCGAAGTGGTATGATGCCCTCCAAATAGTCTGGCTGAACGGCGGGTGCCGGTGGCTGATGATCAACTGATGCCTCTGGTGCAGGCTGGTCTTATGGCACTAGAGAAATAGGAGTTAAGGCCTACTGCATACCCCTATTAGCAGCCAAAGTTTAGGCGAACATTATCTGTAAGTTCAGAGCTTTGATTGGCTCGGGCGATGGAGGAACTAGTTCGAACCCACCGATTATTGATTTACTGGAGCTACTAGATGCTCCACCTCCAGCTCTGAAGTCTGCTCTTAGACTTGGGCAGGTGTTGTAGCCCTAGAAAGACCCTGAGGTCATTCTCTACCTCGAGCATGCATGCGAGCTACCCTATAAATAAGTGGAATAAGTAAGATTTCCAAAAACCAATAAGACACACTGCACGATAGGATAAAAAAGAGACACGCTCTAAAAAGACATCATGTAGCCTCCAAAAGATAAGTCACAGATGTCTTCGCGCCAATCCACAAGACTCTACTAGATGTTATCTCTATACAAGTGAGATCGGTGAACTTGGGGCTTTGATACCAATGGCCCAATTTCTCAAGTCATGATGGCGCCTACAACGATCCACCAGTAGGCAAGCCAACCCATATCTCAGAACTGCGAGTAATGAGATGTCATGGTAGAAGACTAGCAATTCAATCTAAAATAGTAAAGAAATAATAGGAGCGTACATGAACAGATGGAAGAAACTAAATATAAACAAACCAAAAAGATCCCTCCCAGAACGTAGAAGTCATATGTACAAAGCTACTAGTAAAAATACAGCAAGTATGAAAAGTGGACAATACAAATGGAACTTTCTCAAAAAGCAAAAGACAGGCAAAATGTATATATAGAGGGAGATGGATAAATCTAGGATGCAATGTGCTTACCCTCACCTTCTATCACGATTGCAGCTGGCTCAAATCTACACCGGTAGCTAGTACTCGGACTTGCATCACAAAAATATATGCAGAGTGTAGTATGAGTACCAAAACAATAGGCACCTAGTAGGAATCATAGGCTGACTGAGCAACATAAGCAAAAGTAAACTGAAGCACGAATAAATGATCACAACCAAAGACAGGGCAAGGAGTAAATGTAGGTATGTACACGAGCGTACTTAAAAAATAAGAGCCAGAATCTAACTAAATCCACCGGGCTCTTATAAACTCGATGGGTATGCTCATGCACAAGTATAAGGTAACCACCAGCATGGACTCCCATAAGTCCGATAAGTGCAAACATAGCGGAAGTAAAATAAATGGAGCCAAAAGGATTCTAATAATATCACCATTTCCCAGACTTGAACCGAATCCTTCCCAGACTCGAATACTCAGCCCGAAGCTGAGAGAAGATGAAGGCTTAAACCAAAGATTCATAAGGGAATAAGAAATTGAACCATATATAAGCTGGACCACGGAATTCAACCAGGTAACTGTAGCTAATGAGTCGACATGAGTAGGCTAGACCACAGACTTCAATCGGGTAACTGTAGCCAAGGGGTCTGAACACGGTTAAGCTAGACCATGGACTTCAACTAGGTATCTATAGCTAAGGAACCAAACACAAGTAAGCTAGACCACGGGTTTGAACTGGGTATCTATTGCTATGGGATCGAACCGAATTAGAATCAGTGACTAACCGAGCATCACAAAGAGTACCCAAAAATCTAGTGCCATTAATATATCACTCCGGCTCGAACCATGTACAACCAGAATCACCGAGGGGACTTTCATAATAAAAAACCGAGCGATATAGGACCAATAAGAAAATAGGGCAATATGGAGGTAAGGTAACAAGCTTTGTTACTGCCTAGCTATAGCCCAGACTATATCTTAAGTTTTGAAGTTTAGCGGGGTGAAAAATAAAAGTTGGCAAAAATTATCGCATTTCTTTAAAGATAATTCTCTGAAATTTGGGTCAAATGTCTTGGAGGTTTTCTCCCAATACATGAAGATTTATGGGGACCATGACATATCCAATCGAAGGTCTACAAGTCTAATTTCCAAGTTATCAAACCATTCATCAATACAACTTCAGAATAGAGAGATATTTATGTTTTTGCGAGATGACGCAAGCAGGCACATCCAAGTGGGCCCAAGTTGGTAGAACCTTTTATTTAAGATCGTCTTCACCATTGTTTCTGCAAAAAAAGGATCTAGAACTTAAACCCAGCATATTATGACCCCAAATCACCCTTATTTACCAATTTTTTCAAACTAAGACCTTGACGAAAGTTGTTCTATGCGTTAAGATCGTCATTGTGGTATAATTAGTTCCATCGATTTTGTAAAGTGTCTCTATTTTGGTTGAAGAAGCTAGAGTTTGGCTATATTTTAATATTCCAACCTATATTATGATCTTAAGATTAAGTTTTAGGGAGGGATTTGGAAAGAAGTCGATAGGCCATGTGAAGTCTTTGAAAAAAGTCCCGACAGACGATCGGATAGACCTCCTCAACAGCAGGGTTGACTTCTAGTAGGTTGGCTAGTCCCTTTCTTTCGGAGCTGCCAGAGTTTGGAGGTTTGTTAGTTTTTATTGTATATATTCTTTTTGGGTAGGCCGCGACCCTTTCCCGCCAAGCTTTACTACTCTTAGAGGCTTGAAAACTAGTGTGTGGGGTGTATAACTATGTTATGGCCATGTTGGTCTAGCTTTTTAGGTTGGTGAGGCTTGTTAGTTGTTTGACGTATTGTATTGATATATACCTCCTTTCAGTTTTGGTATAGACATCATGGTGGCCTCGACGGCCCAATTAGGACTGTGTATTAGGTTGTTATTACTTTACTTGAATTATTGGGAGTAGCTGTTTCTTTTATAGATCTGTTAACAGTGGCCTTATTGGCCGAGGGCTTAATTTTAAGTTGAGATATACTTGTTTATTTTCTTGATGGTGTGTAGTAGCAAATGGTTCAGTAGGGTAGGCTTGGGCAAGATTTTTGGCATTAGATGTCAGTTGCACCCTAATTTTTTAAAATGCCCAAATTATCTCATACCTTCGCGATAAGACAAAGGAGCGATTAATAAATTAAAATTATGTGGTATGTAACATTTTAAGTGTTCAAAGTTCGTATCTTAAGTCTTGAAGTTTTGCGGGATATAAAATAAAAGTTGGTGAAAATTATCGTACATTTCTTTATAGAGAATTCTCTAAAACTTGGGTCAAATGTCTCGGAGGTTTTCTCCCAATACATAAAGAGTTATGGGGACCATGACTATCAAATCGAAGGTCTACAAGTCTAGTTTCCAACGTATCAAACCATTTGTCAATACGACTTTAGAATAGATAGATATTTATGTTTTTGCGAGACAACACAAGCAGGGATGTCATGTGGGCCTAAGTTGGTGGAACCTTTGTTTAAGATCGTCTTCACCATTGTTTCTGCAAAAAAAGGATCTGGAACTTAAACCCAGCATAATTTGACCACAAATCACCCTTATTTACCAATTTTTTCTTGAACTAAGCCCTTGACGAAAGTTGTTCTACGTGTTGAGCTCATCATCGTGGTATAATTAGTTTCGTCGATTTTGTAACATATCTCCATTTTGGTTGAAGCAGCTGGGGTTTGGCTATATTTTAAGGTTTTAGCCTATATTACGAGGTTAAGATCAAGTATTAGGGAGGTATTTGGAAAGAAGTCAATAGGCCACGTGAAGTCTTTGAAAAAGGTCCCGACAGATGATTGGATAGACCTCCTCAGTAGCAGGGTTGACTTCTAGTAGGTTGGCTCGCCCCTTTCTTCCAAAGCTGCCAGAGTTTGGAGGTTTGTTAATTTTTGTTGTATATATTCTTTTTGGGTAGGCCGTGACCCTTTCCTGTAAAGATTTACTACTCTTAGAGGCTTGCAAACTAGTGTGTGGGTTGTATAACTACGTTATGGCCATGTTGGTCTAGTTTGTTAGGTTGTTGAGGCTTGTTAGCTGTTTGATGTATTGTCTTGATAGATACCTACTTTCAGTTTTGGTATAGACATCATGGTGGCCTTGATGGCCTAATTAGGACTTGTATGTTAGGTTGCTATTACTTTATATGAACTATTGGGAGTAGTTATTTTTTTATAGATCTATTGACAGGGGCCTTGCCGGTCGAGGGCTTAATTTTAAGCCGAGATATACTTGTTTGTTTTATTGATGGCATGTAGCTGCCATGCGCTAGTAGCAAATGGTTCAGCAGGGTTGGCTTGGACCTGAGTTTTGGAATTAGATGCTAGTTGCACCCCTTGAGTTTGGGCGTGATAATTGTTTTGGTAAATATCTTGATTTTGTTTTGTATAATAATATATGTTTCCAAATGAGAATGGTCTATGATCTTCTGAAAAGAAGGTTTATGTTTAAAAATAATGAAAAGAAGGATGAGGTTTGGATTAATTATTGTGGTATGCCGCTTTATTTGGGTAAAAAGGAGTTTGTCATAGTTACTAGACTAAAATATCATCCTCCTTCTCGGCCCATCCCTAATTATCATCCTCCTTCTTAGCCCATCCCTAATTTTAAACAATCAAAACAGCCCCGCAAATAAAATACTGATTGAAAGATCGAAGAAGCTAAGTAAACAACAAATAAATAAGAGTCAAGTGATAAGGACTTGTTGTCCCTTGTTGGTTCAAGCTTCAAAAATTCCAGATTCGTATCTCAGTTGAGAAGGGATAACATCTCAAAGAAGCAAAAGGAGTCATTGTGTTTAGTTTGATTTGTACATAATGTAATTTGGCACAAAGATGTCAAAAACAATGTACCCCTTAATTTGGTGAAGTACTCATAAGATATTGAGGCTTTCAAAACTATCCTTGGGGTGATTAAAGCTACTGATTGACTATCTAATATTCTTTGGCTCTATTATCTTCAAAGAAAAATAATTTATTTAGCTTTTCATGTGCTTTCATGGTAAATATATATCTTCTTCAATATTTTTTATATTTTATTAAATCATGCAATTTTTGATTTGTTGACATCTATTTTTTATAGGCTTGGGCATTTTAAGTCATTTCTCATTTGAGAAAACAACTAATGGCCAAAGAAGAGTATTCAACTCCAAGAATCTAGAGATGGTTGTCTGCCAAAAATAACAAGAATCCTTCAGATGTTTTTAACACTCCAGATAATGCAGTAAGTTCTCGAAAGATGAGTCATCTGTTCCAACAAATATGTAAGTTTCCGTGAAAGATTACCTAACATACTCATTTTTTTAATTATAGGTTGTGCATCCAAGGCTTGTCCGAACAGAAAAAGAGTTGCAAATGTCATTCCTTTTTACTCTAGGGGATGTTAAAATCCTATTTGATTTGGGGTGGATAGGTTTAAAAGGAAATTGCTTGGAGCAACAACAATTAAAAGGGAAAGAGTTAATGCTGGTCAACTTGTTATATTTGACAAGGATATGATTAATGCACTTGTAAGAGCTGGTGTAAATATTGGTCTTGGTATTGATGTTAGTGGTGGGAAGAAAGATGGGGCTGGTGTTGCCAGGACTAAGAGAAGTGTTAGCTGGTTCTGGGGATGAAAAAAAATTGATGAAAAAATGTTATGTTAACACCATCTTTTGGGTACGCAAAATATGTAGCTACTGATAAATGTTCTGCCTGTCAATGTGGAAAAGTCCAAAAACAGATCATGATGTTGTCAATAGTCTTCAAACATTGACTGAGACTGTGAAAGAATGGACATCTAAGAGGGGTGTCATTCCCTCAAGGAAGCTTTGGGATCCATAAGCATCGGGATTCATATACTACTCCACAAGTTGAGAGGATAAAATTATGAAAGTACTCAAATTCTACTCTAACAAAGGAAAAAAATGTCATAATATTTATACAGTATGATTCATAGAAATCAATTCTAATTGAAATTCATTGCTTCTTTTAAATTCTTGTTAAAGAATTTTTCCATAGCGAAGAGCCTTAACAGTAGGTTGTACCCGTGGAATCTGAAAACCCAGTGCCCATGCTTGGGATGGAGTCTGAGTCTCGTCCGAGACCTAAGGTCAGGCTGAAGTTCTAGGCAGAGTTCCTGCCTGGGATATATCCTCCATGAAGTTAAGGATCTGTGCTAGTGTTTCTTGAAGCACAAGTATGGTAACAAACTATAGCGGAGGCTAAGCTGTCCCCACACTATTTGGCTGATGCTTAACATGCTCAACCTCTATCTCGGGCTTTATTGACGGTGCCCGCTCCTGGTCTCTAGGCGATGCAGTAGCTCATAATCTACCTCGACCTTTAGGTCGACCTCGGCTTCGACCCCTAGATAAAGGCCCTTCTTCTAGTATAGGAGTCTCTCGACTTCCCACAGACGATCTCGTCCTAGGCTTCTGAGAAATAATGAAACAAGCAAACACTCAGAAGTTGCTAAAGTAAAGACCACACGATAAAGGAAATAACAAGTGAAGTTTTCCTAAGGATGTCCTATAGCCTATCGTAGATAAGATACAAACGTCATCATATCGATCCACAAGACTCTATTAGACACTTGCTCATGTACTAGTGAGACCGATGAGCCTAAAGATCTTATACCACTCTGTCCCGACCCACAGTCGAGCCATGATTTTGCCTATTGTACCCCCCTCCCCCCAATATAGGCAAGCCTAAAATCCCAATAAATATCATCGTGGAAGACTATAGTATAATATATTAATAATAGTAAAAGGGCAGAAGATAGGAATAGTAAATACAAGAAGTGGGGTATATCATAAAATATGTAATACGATACAACATATATAAAATCGGCCCAAAAGTGACCAAAAAGGACAAACTAACACAAACTAAAACCCTGAACCTGGTGTTACCTGTACAGGAGATACTAAGTACTAAAATTAATATATACGAGAGATCTGACTTGTCAAAATACAAAATATACAAGGCAATACAAAAGAAGGAAAGCAGCAAGTCTCTGAACGCTGAGAGCTCACTACAATCCAAGTTTGTGACATCTGAGGGAGATCTAATGCTTACAGAGGATGGCTCGTACTGGGAGTTGCATCAGGAAAGGATGTAGAAATGCAGCAAGATTCCAAAACACAAGGTACCCAATAGGCATCATAGGCCTACCGATCTCCAAAGGATCATATATATATAGATATAGATATTACTACAACTACATCTAACAGTTCAATAATTCACAATCATAAGCTAGAACATATATAACTCACCCAAATATCACAAAGAGAACACCACGGAGAAGCATAATCACATAACCAAACAAGATGATGCAATGCAGTGGCTGATTCTTAAAAGTAAAAACTCAGAGGAGTACCTAAGCAGCCCCGAAATGGAACCCCGAACTCATCAAAAGTAAATCTATAACTCGGATATGTGCTCACGGGCCATCCAAAATGATACCTTGGACTTATCAATAATAACCAAAAGTGTGATATCTAGCCATGCAACAAAATGCTTTCCATGTCATTCAAGTCATGCAAGTTTCAAGAATTTCCCAAAATTAACCGAATAAATTCCATTTTTTAGATATAAACCTTGAAAATAGTATATTTCCCTTCAAAAATAAGTTCCTTCAATAATGTGCAAACGGTTCTCACCCTCATGGATCCCAACAAGTAGAGTACATATAGATACATCAAAATCACATAAACAAAGACTTAAGCCCGAGGCCCTTCCCATTACAAATTTCAAGTCATGTTGTTAACACACAAGTAATTCACATGAATGCAACCCATCGAAAAATCAATAATCCACTACATACACATCATGCCAAAAATCAACCAAACACCCATCACAGAGTGGAGATACTAACCTGGAACTCTAGCCAATCCAAATCCAAGTCTAAGTCCTCAGGCCCAACAAGTGTAAATAAAGTGAATAACCCAAAAATAACACAAAGACACTCAACAACTCAAAACACTCAAAAATCACATAAGTACTAGGTTTTATATTACCTAAAAGCATTCTAAGGAGCTAAATTCACCTAACAGTCCAAAAACCAACCTAAACTAAGGCTTAACAGCTAAAGACTAAACTAAAATCTCCGGATATGTCCAATTCAACACTGAAGATCATACAAGCCTAAAGTAATTACATGTAATCCTTCCTAACGATCAAACAACTCTCATATATATACATGAAACTATCAGAACCAAGTCTAAAGAAGAAATTACAACCCACCTCAAGGTTGAAACCACATCTGAAGCTTTGCCTTTTCTTAGAGCCTCCGAATGGTGCCATGCTATCAAATTAGCTAAGAGAATATCAAAACAAAAATATTTATACCCACATTGTAGTTGTGAAATTTGGATCAGAATCGGGTCAGCATTTGACTCTCGAACGACGTTACAGAATTACAAAACTAAAACTGTCATTATGCTCTCTTCAGAGTAAGGATCACATGCCCTAATGTTAGGCAAAAATGGAGTCCAATTCGGACCTCAAATGGTTAAAAAATATCACTTTTTAAAATAAAAAATCAAGGAATTTTTAGCCGGTAATGGAAATGAATTAAGGAATTTAAGTTGGAACTATGTTTAGAAAGAGGAAAGGAAGAAATTTACCTTTGAATTACTTGAAAAAGGACAAGAAATGAGTAACTTCTCCTTGGTCAGAGCTCCTCTTCAATGGGTTTTCATTTAGGAGAGAATGAATCCCCTTGCGGTTATTGCTAAAGCCAACATAGGGTCGCAAAGCGACCCCTGCCTAAGGGTGTCATAGCTAGAGCGAAAGCCAAGTCGCGAAAGCGACCGCCACTTAAGCGGCAGGATGGTCGCTTAAGTAAGACCCTGCCCCATAGGTGGCCTTCACTAAAGTGACCTCTTGGTTGCTAAAACGGCCATTGCTTAAGCGACCAAGGGTTGAAAAAGACATCACACTAGAAGCTTGCACTATTAGTTTTGAGCTTAAGGCTCAAAACTCTTAAGCTCAAAACTTCAAACGAACCCTCGGGATTCATATGGGTCTAAATGACACAAACCAAAAGTGCAAACCATTTGAAAATGAATTTCAGACTCAACAAAAATTGATGAAACAACCAATGGAGGTCGTCTCATCAAAATATTGACCAAAGTTAACACTTAGAAAGAATTTTACAAACAACGCACCCAAATCCACAAACTCATCCCAAAAAGCCTCGGGAATCGAACCATAAGTCATCTTAGACCAAACATGGTGCTCTAGATCTAACCGAGCTAACAGAATTTCAATTAGAGCATGTTTACCAAGAATGTTGACCAAAGTCAAAGTTTGGCCAAAACTTCAAAACTAAAATACCTAATCGCACAAACTCAAAATGATAACCCCAAATCCCAAGAAGATCATCACACTAGACCAAAATGACCTTTACGAAGCTTATGGAACTGAGGAAATCTTCATCTGACATCAAAATCTCCAAATGTTGACTAAAGTCAACTTTTTCAAACCTTAGGCCTCAAAAATAGCCAAACTCACTCAAAACTCATCCGACCTCCTTGAGAACCATACCACCCATCCCAACACCTCACAAATGCTACAAAGAAGCTACAAAGAGGGGCAAAATAATAAAAGCATGTAAAAATATGAAATGACCATGAAGGTCATTACAATATCCACTACTAAAAAGAATTTTATCCTCAAAAGTAAAAGGGAGGGAAGTATCTGAAGGCTCAAAAAGGTGAGGATATCGGGTCCACATATCAAGCTTGGTCTCCCAAGTCGCCTCCTCGATCGTACGATGCCTCCATTGAACCTTCACTGATGGAATCTCCTTAGTCCTCAACTTTTTAACCTGTCTGTCTAAAATAGCCACATGCTCCTTCTCAAAATACAAGGACTCATCCAACTGAACTGAATCCCAGTAAAGCACGTAAGACTCATATAGAACATACCATCTCAACATAAAAATATAGAAAATAGGGTGAACACTCAAAAGAGCTAGGGGTAAGGCTATCTCATAGTCTACCTCACCTACCTATTTTAGGATCTCAAAATGACAAATAAACCTGGGCTAAGCTTGCCCATCCTTTTGAGTCTCATCACACCCTTCATAGGCGACACTCGCAAAAACACCTGATCACCAACCATGAACTCTAAAGGTTGTAACCTCCGATCAGCATAGCTCTACTACCTACTCTAGGTAGTACGAAGGCGCTCCTGAATCACATGAAAACTATCCAAAGAATCTTGCAACATGTCGGTGCCCCATGGCCTAACCTCAAAAGCATCAAACCAGCCCATAGGAGATCAACACCTCCTACCTATAATGCCTCAAATGGAAGCCATCTGAATGTTGGAATGGTAGTTATTATTATATGCAAACTCCGACAAAGCCAAGAACTGGTCCCACTGACCCCCAAAATCAATAACACAGGCTTGTAGCATGTTCTCTAGAACCTAAATAGTCCTCTCAGACTAACCGTTAGTCTGTGGGTGGAATAATATGCTGAGCTCAACTCTAGTACCCAACTCCTTCTAAATAGAACTCCAAAAATCTAAGCTGAAATGAGTACTACGATCAAAAATAATGGACACCAACATACCATGCAAACGGACAATCTCTCGTATGTAGATCTAAGCTAACCTCTCTAAACTATAGGCAGTCTGAACCGGCAAAAAGTGAGTAGACTTGGTCAATTGATTTACGATGACCTAAATAGCATCAAACCTCCAAAAAGTATATGGCAAGCCTACCACGAAGTCCATGGCTATCTACTCATACTTTCACTCTGGAATGGGTAGCTGTTGGGTCAAACCACCTAGCTTTTGGTGCTCGTACTTCACCTGCTGATAGTTCAAACCCCTAGCCACAAAAACTAAAATATCCTTCTTCATCCCACACCACCAGTAGTATAGCCTCAAATCATGGTACATCTTCATCACACCAGAATAAATAAAATATCTAGAGTAATGGGACTCTTCCAGAATCAGCCTAACCAAGTCTCCAACTCTAGAAACACAGATACGGTCCTCGATCCTCAAAACTCCCTTTGAATCTAAGATATCCTTCCTTGCCTCACTTTTAAGAACCCTATATTGAATTACCTAAAAATACGGATCATCAAACTATTGTGCCCGAATCTGCTCTATCAAGAAAGATCTAGCCTCCACACAAGCAAGTACCCTGCCCAGCTCAGAAATATCAAGTCTAACCATTTGGTTTGCTAGGGACTAGTTATTCGAATCCATAGGTCACTCTTCCAAAGCTAAGAAAGCTAAACTCCCCATACACACTGCTTTCCGGCTCAAGGCATCTGCTACCAAACTGGCCTTGCCCCCCTGATAAAGAATCGAGAGGTCATAGTCCTTTATTAACTCCAACCACCTGCGATGTCTCAAATTAAGGTCCCTCTCGCTAAATATGTACTGAAGGATATGATGGTCAATAAACACCTCACAATGAACTCTATAAATATAATGCCGCCAGATCTTCAATGCGAAGACTACCGCCACCAACTCTAAGTCATAAGTGAGGTAGTTTTTCTTATGAAGCTTTAGTTGCCTGAAAGCATAAGCAATAAATCTACCCTGCTGTATCAACACATAACCCAGGCTAACACCGAAAGCAAAACAGTAGACTGTAAACCCATGTCCCTAAATAGGAAGAGTCAGAATCAAAGTTGAAGTCAATAAGGCCTTGAGCTTTAGAAAGCTCACCTCACATCTTTAGACCACTGGAAAGGGACATTATTCAAATTCAATCTAATCAAAGGTGTCGCTATCGAAGAAAACCTCTCCACAAATCGCCTGTAGTAGCCTGCCAAACCAATGAAACTATGAACCTTAGTAGGAGAAGTAAGTTTGGCCAAATTAAGAACTGTGGCTTCACTAGATCTACCCTAAATCCTATCCTTAGACACCACGTGCCCCAACAATGCTACAAACTCAAGCCAAAAATCACACTAAGTGAATTTGGCATACATCTGCTGATCTCGCAAGGTCTGTAGTACAATCCTCAAGTGCTACTCATGTTACTCCCTACTCCTGGAGTAGACTAGGATGTCGTCGATGAACATTATCACAAAAGAGTCTATGAAGGGCTTGAAAACATGGTTCATCAAGTCCATGAACGTTGTTGGGGCATTAGTTAACCTAAAAGACATGACTAAGAAGTCATAGTGGCCTAGTAGTTGGAAGGACCTGGTCCTTATGTTGGATAAATGTACTTATGAGATGAAAGTGATAATTGTTTATTAGACTAAACCACCATATCACATGGTAACTAAATTCGGATGGAAGTTCTTTAGACAATCCAGGCAAAATAGGAGCAGGAAGAATCCTCAAAAATGCTAGAGGTGATCTAATCTTTGTTTATGTAGTACCTATGGGGGATGGAACTAACAATCAGGCAGAAATAGAGGCTGCAATCTTTGGGTTGTGCTGGTGTTTACACTTAGGCTACAAGATGGTAATCTTAGAGGTGGATTTAGAGTTGTTAATCAGGTGGGTAAAACAGCTTGCTAAACCTCCTTGGTCATTCAGCCAACATTTTGATAAACTCAACAATATCGTCAGATAGTTCCAAGTATTCAAGTGTAACTACACTACAAAGAAACAAATTTCACAACTGATTCCTTGTCCAAGCATAGTCATAAGTGCAGTATTCCTGAATTATACTTCACAGAACAACAATTCCCTCAGGAAGAAAAAGCTCACTTTGAATTAGACAGAATGGGACTTGCAAATTTCAGAAGAAGAAGAATTAAGAGAATCAAGATACTACCATAATTCTACTTGTATTGTCATGCTGCTGCTGCCGATTCTTCTATTTTGCTCTCTTTTTTAGTTATAGTTTCTTTGAAGAATTTGTAGTTGGGATTAGTTAGGACTATTTTGTAAAGGGGAGAGTGTCCCTTGTCTATTGCTTTCCTAGATTCTTTGTATCGAGAGGAGTCCTCTCATAGGTGCATAGATTTTTAGGTTGCATTTTTTAGTAATATTAGGGATGAGTTGGCCAATCTTAATAGATTGGCCGATTTATGAACCACTATAGGGTCGGAGGTAAGGTTTTATGTCCCCCTTCTTGTATTTCCTTTTTAATTTTTGTTAAGGCTAGAGGGTGTGTGGCTCAATCCCTGACCACCACGAAGGATAAGATCCTTGGGTTAGGTCCATTATATATATATATATATATATATATATATATATATATATATATATATTAAAAATCACTTGAAAATGACATTCTGGACTCAACGGAATCAATGAAACAACCAATAGAGGTAGTCTCATCAAAATGTTGACCAAAGTCATCACTTACAAAGAATTTTACAAACAACCCACCCAAAGCCACAAACTCATCCTAAAAGCCTTGGGAGTCGAACCAAATGTCATTCTAGACCAAATTTGGCGTTCCCAAGCTAACCATGTTGATTGAATTTAAATCCGAGCAAGTTTACCAAGAATGTTGACCGAAGTCAAACTTTGGTCAAAACTTCAAAACTAAAACGCATAATCGCACAAACTTAAAACGATAGCCCTGAATCCCGAACCCACCATCACACTAGAACAAAATGACCCTTTCGGAGCTGATGGAATTGACAGAATCTTCATCAGGCATCAGAATCTCTGAATATTTACTAAAGTCAATTTTTTCAAGCCTTAGGCCTCAAAAATGACCAAACTCACTCAAAACTCACTCGACCTCCTCGGGAAGCATGCCACTCATCCCAGCACCTCACAAATGTTGCAAAGAAGCTATGGAGAGGGACAAATAGTAAGAGCATGCAAGAATACGAAAATAACTACGAGGGTCATTATAATTTTTTACCATTAAGGTCTTAATGATTATCTTGAAAATACATTTTAAATCTATATAATACTTAATAAAATTATTATTAGCCTATCATCTTTTAATAGTGCACGAAGCACGGATAAGTCAACTAGTGTTAAAATATGATTGAATTAAATTGAAGTGAATTAAACAAATTAACAAGTAGAAAGTAACTGAAAATTTAATTACCTACGACCTTTAATTATAGTTACATCAATCTTATTTTTAGAAAATAGTAAATTTTTGAAAATATACCTAATAGTTGATAAAAATATGACGAACAAACTATGAAGAAAATTTCAATCAATAGTAACAATAAGGGGTCGTTTGGTACAAAGATTAATAACGTATGGATTAGTAATGTAAGGAATAGTACTGCATGGATTAGCAATGCAGGTATTATTATTTCAGATATGATTTTTCTCAAGTGTTTACTTCATTGCTTCCCACCTGATATTGTGTTTTGATTAAAATTCTACAAAAAGCTTCTTTCCAATTATACCCTAGAATTATTATGAGATTTTTTATTTCATGAAATTGAGTCAGGATAGATAAATACTGAATTAGATGTTATTTTTTTATGGTCTTCTAACTAGCTAGGAGAAGAACAATTTTGTTGTCATATTTGTTATTTTCTCACTTGATTTATTAGAGGGAAAATAATTATCATCTTAATAAATTGACTACTCACAAAACATCAATTTTCAATTTAAAAAAAGGTAGACCATCTACTTTTAAAATCGAAAAACGGTTGTAAAATCGAATAAATCATCTATATTTACTCATAAAAATTACAAGTTGTAGTTTTAATTTGTAAGTAATTTTATAAATTGTTCAAAATACAAATAATTAGAAAACCACATATATATATCAACAAATAATACATTCAATTAAAATCACAAACGTTATATGGTGATATATTTGCTTTTTTAATTAGTAAATGTTAAACAACTCATATTTCAAATATTGTATTGATTTGAATTTGATTTATGGGAAAAAGTCATGATATATCTCTCAACTTTGTCATTTAGAGTTGATATACCCCCGTTATGAAAGTGACTCATATATACCCATATCATTACACAAATGACTCACATATACCCCCACCGTTAAAAAGTTGCTCACATATACCCCCACCGTTACAAAAAAACTCACATATACCCTTTTCATCTTAAGGAAGTGAATTTTTTTTTTTGATTTTTAGCTTATAAAAAAATTCATGTATGGGGTCTTTTTTTTTTGAGAAAGTAAAAAAATAATAAAAAATATATATACCCATACATGTGAATTTTTTTTTTTAGCAAAGTTTAGGGGTCTATATAATCTTTTTCATGCATGAATTATTGTTTGACTTCTTTGATTATCATTATTTGAGTTTCTAATTCTTATTTTATTTTTATTTTTTTCATTCTTGGGTGTAAATATATGAGAAATAAAAAAAATGTGAATGGAAAAAGAGAAAAAAATAAGAAAAAAATTAATTTTTTTTTGCAGCTATATTGTAATTTAAAACTATTTTTTTTGCTTCTATACTGTAATTTAGTTTTTGTATCTATAAAAAAAATTGGTGCATGTATAATAAATTTTACAACAAAAATAGCGAGAAAAATAAATTTACCATCAATATAATAAATTCAAGTTAGCTTGAATCAAAAAAGTCAAAAAATAAATTACGTGTGAGAAGGATTAAATATACTCCTATATATATATATATTATTTTTTTAATAAAAGACTTTAAAAAAAAATTTAAAATTAATTTTTTCACTTCCATCAGAAAAAAGGGTATATGTGAGCAATTTGTGTAATAGTAGGGGTATATATGAGTCACTTTCATAACGAGAGATATATCATTTCTAAATAACAAAGTTGAGGGGTATATCAGACCATTTTCCCTTGATTTATTTAGATACAAACAACTCTCTCTACATAATAAAATTTGTAAGCTAATTTATTTAAATAAATCTACTAGTACAAATATAAAACATAAAATCAAGAAAATAATTAAAAGAATTTGAGGGATATTTTTGTCGTTACGTAGCTTAATCCTATGATATTAAACCTATATATTACTAATACCGCCAAATGGAAGGTATTAGTATACATAGGCCCAAAATGCCTACTAAACATAACACTAAATAATAAGAAAAATAACACTTATACCCAAAAAGGAAATGTATTTATCCTTAAATGTCTCATTACTTTCATACTCCCTTTATATTTTAAATTGACATAAATTTATTTTAAAATTATGCTAACGTCACCTCCCATCCTACATGATATCGATATGGTATCAATATATCAATGGAGTATCACAGTCTATATGATACCTATATGGTATTAATACACCGACGGAGTATCACAAAAAAATTATTTTCTACTAATTTAACGTTTAATAAATAAGATTGTGATTTTAATAATTTTCTCTTAATTATTTTATTTTTATTTCTTAAAAAAAGAACTCAATCCAATATGATACTGATAGGGTATCAATATACCGACGGAGTATCATAGAGAATTAAGCATAATCCTATGTGATATCGATATGATATCAATATACCGATAGAGTATTATAGATAATTGTTTCATAACAATGATGCTGACATCATCATGACGTTATGCACGAAATTAAAATAAAAAAGTGAGGTAGGAGAATAAATAATTTGGAACATAAGTCGAGTAAATAGTTTGAGCCTAATTTTTGTACCAAATGACCCCTAAATACATAATTATTTTTATATATAAAACATTGGATAATTTTGAGGGAGAGTCGAGCCGCTCCTGATTGAACTAGTCCTTTTTTCTTGCAGATTCTTTTGCCTAGTTAACAATTCTACTTATTTGAAATGGCTCTTGTATTCTCATCAGTTTTCCCCTTCTGTGTTAACCTACAAAATGTGAACCACATAACCAAGGTCCATTTGAACTCTTTTGTTCACTGCAAAGTTTGTAATTGTCTTGCTGCTGCTAGTAGACTGAGGAATCTTAAGGGCTCAAAGTTTGTAGTCAGAAATAAGAAAAGTAATTTTCTTGTGGAGAAAAGCCATCCTGATTTTGATTGGGAGGATGAGGAACAAGGCGACCTAGAAGAAGAAGATGATGATGATGGGTCGCCGTGGGAAGGCGCAGTTGTGTATAAAAGAAATTCTTCGGTTACACATTTGGAGTATTGTACCACCTTAGAAAGGCTAGGGTTGGGAAAACTCTCCACAAAGGTTTCAAGGTCTCGAGCTTCGGTAATGGGACTGAGGGTGACAAAAGATGTCAAAGATTATCCTGATGGAACTCCAGTATTGATTTCCCTTGATGTCACAAGGAAGAAGCTGAAGTTGAGGCTTGACGGAATCATCAGGACTGTCATCGCACTTGGTTGCAACAGGTATCACATTTGTCTAGCTTTGTAATTAATTTTTTCAGTTAGTGAACTTGCATATTAACACTCTAAAATCACTTCACATATTTGTCTAGATCAAGACACCTACACCAATCACAAGTTCAATGTGTTTGATGTAACTTTTGAGTTTATCCTATATCTTATAGGGGCATACCTAGGTTCGGGGAAGGGGTTCGGTTGAATTCCCTTCACTAGAAAATTATATAGTGCAAATTGGGTACAAACAAACTTGTTTTGTTAAATTCAAACTATTGAGTCCCCTTGACATAAACAAAGATTCTAGTGCAGTAGCAAAAGGGGGCTCAAAAATTGTTTTAGGTCGTAGGTCCAAATCCAAGGTTTGACATTCTAGTAATTTTTTTTAACCCCCTTATATGAAATACTGGCTCCGCCACTGGGATGTGATGCCCCTATTTGTGTCTCAACTTTTTTCATTCTAATCAATGCAATTAAAAAGTATTTAATTAGTTTGTAAGTTGAAGGTTTTAGGATTTAAACGCTTAGCAGGTATCTTTATTCTTTTTATGTCACTACAAGTGTTACCAAAAAATTTTCTGCTATACTTGCTGTACCATGTGAGATTTCTACTGTTTGTGTTTTTCCTATGACTTCTTTCAACTTATCTATTAGTTGGTCTATGCATACATTTCATATGAATTGAGCATGTTCGCTGCTCCTTTTAGACCCACCTTTGCAAAATTCAAGTGTGCTATATATATATCTATGTCTTCCTGCTTTATGTTCACAATCTTGAATAGCCAATTTGACCTTTGTTCTAAACTAAAACACATCACCTTTTTATAATAAGAAACTTGCAGAGAAGGTATAGCAAGCCAACAAAGGTTGTATTTTATAGTCAGTTAAAGCTCTACAAAGCAAGATGGTTTGTACACAACTGGAGAAGCTATTTTTAATAGGGAGGAATACTTTGATTAAAGCAGCATAATTTGTATTGACACTCTAGACTCGGTCTTTTAGGAGAATTATATGATGATTGAGGCTGAAACACATGAAATTAAATTGGATCGTTGAAAAGGAGAAATGCTACGTTATAAGATCTGCGACAAAGTGAAAGGTATAAAACAATTATGAGGCCAACAATCTTATTTGAGAGTAAAATATTGGACTTCTAAGATCCAACATATGAATGTACAATAGGTGCAAATGTTGAGATAGATGTATGGTCATGTCCCCAAGGAGATGGCCGAGTGGTTGAGGCTTAGGAATAATCTGGAGATCCTAGGTTAGAGCTAGCCTTGGTCATAGGCTTATCCAACACCTATATTTATTTACTGTCACAAGTTCCCGTTGATTAGTCAAGTTGTGAGAAAATTAGTTTAGACACCACCAACATAAACAACAATGGATGTGCTATCATACAAGAATGATTTATATGATCAGTATCACATTTGACAGAGGGTGCAAGTAGTACTCATAAATGACACATTTTCTTTTTACAATTTATTTGAGAAGAAAAGCCCCATTCTACACATATACAAAAAGTAGAGAATCTACTAGAAAAAACACAATTCTCTGTGTAGAGTATTGATGAGTGCAAATGACAATACCTTTGAGAACTTCGCTATTCAAAGATAGTTTAGATAGATTATCGTCTCCACAGGGATTGGTGTAAGTAATATACCAACAAAACTTGCTCAGTATTATTTAGGTAAATTAATCCTTAATCTTTCCTGGTGCCCTTTTTCACAACTTGAGTGTTTTCAGTCTCTTGCTCCTAGGTCAGTTCAACTTGCTTTAGGACCACCGCTCACTTGGAATTTTCACTCTGTTCAGGCAACAATTTCCCATTTCTTAGTGATATTGCATTCACAGTTTCTCGTGCAGTCTTGTCAGAGGCTCAGAGCCACCTGCAGTAGTTCCCTGAGCCCTCTCAGATAGAGTGGTAGCAATCTGCCCTACTTGCTTCTCAAAGTTCTGTATAGCTGCATCCTGATTAGCAAATTTCTAGTCTACTCTGGTGATGAAAGCTTTCATCAGTTACTCAAGACTTGATAGATTTTGTTGTGGAGGCTGATATTGCTGCATCTGCTGATTCTGGAACCCTGAGGATGCTTGCTGTTGTTGCCACGAATTAGCACTACCATTTAGAGAGAACCAAGAAAATTGAGGATGCCTTTATCCCATAGAATTAAAGTTGTTCCCCCCTTGATAGTTATCTCTGTTGAAATTGCCCGCCGCACTTGCATCTTCTTTTGACATGGGTGTTGGACACTTGTGAGTAGGATGTCCCTGTCCACAAAAATCACACCTCGATGTTTGGGCTTCATGTACTTGAGCTATAGTGAGTTGTTTAACATCCCTCGCAATTGAAGCGATTTGTGTCTATAATGTGGTGTACGCATCCACTGGGTGTACCCACTCAATCTTCTTTGTTTCAATTTTGTCTGCAACCCATTGGTTATCATCCTCTGCAAGTTCATTCAGAAAACCAATTGCTTCCTTGACTGTCTTTTTTAGGACAAGGCCCTCCCACTGCATTATTTAGTATCCTCCACGAGGCCGGTGACAACCCTTCCTAAAAATTGGTCAACTATATCAACAGTTCTATCCCATTGTGGGGCCATTTTCTCATCAATTCTTTGAACCTCTCCCATGCTTCAAGCGGAGTTTCTAATTCGAGTTGTCCGAAATTACCGATTTCTTTTCTCATTCTTGTCGTTTTTGCTGGTGAGAAAATTTATCAAGAAACTCTGTGTTCATTTCATCCTAGGTGCGGATTGATCCTGCTTAGGCTCCTTAGCCATATCTTTTAGAGAGAAGGGGAATGCCCCTCAAATATATGGCATCGTCGGATGCCCATTGTAATGGAAAGTGTTCATGATTTCATCAAATCCATCAGGTGACTTTTTGAATCTTCATTTTGCTTTCCTCTGAACACACAATTGTTTAGAATTGCTTGGAGAACACTGTGCTTGATCTCCAAATTGTTGGCCGCGATAGGAGGTCATCTTACACTAGACTGTATCCCATTGTAGTTCGGCCTGACATAATCTCCCAACAATCTCCCTGCCTTGCCATTGTTTTGATCCACTTGGTCCTCCACCTCTGCAGGATGGCGAGGGTTTCTACGGTTAACAACTTCCTGATTTTCAACATCATCCTCCAGGAAAGGAGGACATTGTGATGATTGGGGTTGAGTGGATCATCAAGTGCAGCATGTCGACCATCCTTGGCCATGATGCACTGACTGTAGGACTGCGCTGAGACCCTCTCTGCAAGTTCCTTCTTAAGAACTTTCCAACTCTGGGGGTTGTACTGAATGATTTCTTTTGACGACGATTGTGTCATACACCAGAGTTAGAGACTAATACTTGTTACCTGGAATCAGAGAGAAACTTGTGATGTTAAACAAAAAGAAAAATAAATAAAAGTCTGAATTAGTACACAAGATTCTATTTGAAAACTTCTTGTTGATAATACCCGGCAACAACGCCAAAATTTGATGAGCGCAAAACACACAATACCTAGATTGTCATTTCCTCAGGGATTGGAGTAAGTAATATATCAACAAAACTTGCTCAGTATTATTCAGGTAAATAAATCTTTAATACTTGTGTGGTTAAAACCACGAAATTTAGAAAGACTGTAATTTATTAAACGCATAACAAGAGTAAGTCTAGACAAGCCCTGAACTTTCTTATCAATATGAGAAGTGAGGGAGACTGACAATCAACGTATATGTTCTATTAACAAGAATAGTATCTCTAGATTGACATTCGCTCTAAGCTATGATTGATTCTTGTGAATTCAATCGTCACTTATCATATCTTAATGAAGTGAGATCTTCTTTCAAACAATTTGCTCTTCATGAATACAATAGTATTAGAACTGTATATGCTTGCCTCTATAATGTCACATGTCTTAAAACAAGAAAACACTTTCCAATTATTTTCTATCAATAAATCTTTATGTCTAAATCGTCAAGCTCTTTCAATCACTTTACAGATTTGGAGGAGAAGAATTAATCCAGTTTATGAATTAATTCATCTAATGATCCTTCCTTCGAATAGAAAGTTACGGTTGAACAAATCCAGAATGTAATTTAAACAATAGCAAAATCTCGGCAACCAATCAAGAGTATAAAATCCAGTTAATGATTACATATAGTTTCATGCCAAACTCCCTATAAAAAGTTTACTCCATAGAGAAGGAAGAGTTCAAAAACTGATAGCAAAAGCAAGAAGACATTACAACCAATCTCTCAACCCCAAACTTCCATTTTGGATTGGAGAAAACATTAAAACGTCATCTTCGTTGCGTTATTCATCTTTTCTGCTCCAAACCCAGATGCCCTAAATTGGGATGAGTTTGTAATTTATATTAGCATGGGGATTTGTCGAACAAAATTCCAGAAGTGCCCTCGATTCAAAACTGCACGCCGTAACGTTGTGCGCTCATGCAGCTGGAAATCCAAACGCGCGGCTGACTGCGTAGCAGTTGCAGCCTTTTCTCACTCACTGCCTCACCTGCGCGATCGCGCACTGCCGTCCTTTTGGCTTTCCACTTGTTTCTTCTTCGTTTTGTCCATTTGGCTCTCACGTTAGCCATCTTCACCTAGATACACTGTATTTTAGTTGTATCCAAGCTTCTTCCTTGAACACCAAGGGCAAAGCTGATTCAGGCAAGAATTTGCAGCCATCAGGAGAAGGAGAAGGGGGTTTCTGTGTGTGGGGTGGTGGGTCAATCCTTCACATTCATTTCTTAAAACCTGCCCCGATCCATTCATTTTGGTAATTTATACAATTTTCTTCGAACGATTGTCAGAAAAAAGCTAAAAAGTGTGTTCTGCAACTTTTTCGTAGTTCTGATGACCTGCATGGGATTTGCTTCTTTCTGTTGAGTTCCTAGTGTTTCTTGTGTTGAAGTGAATGCCTGGAAATCAATATATGATCCTGCTAATTAATTCCTCCTTCCTAAGTTCATATAAAACTTCTTCTGCCAATACATAAGGACACATGAATGATATGATTAATGACTTTCCAAGTATATGGCCTCTGATAATACTGGCCATGGTGCAGTGTTATCAGAAGCAAAAGGCGCAAAAAAGGTCTAAGGGGGTGCTTGGATTGACTTTTTTTAAGTAGCTTATTAGCTAAAAGCTAAAAGTCATAAGTTGGGAATACCCAACTTTTGGCTTTTAGCTTATTTTTGTACTTTTTAACCTAAAAGAAAGTGCTTAAAAGTACCTCTTGTCTTTCTCAAACACCTCAAAAAATAAAAAAGAGCTTAAAATCCAAAAGCTACTTGAAATAAGTCAATCAAACACCCTCATGTTGGGGGTTTAAGCACAAAGCGCAAATAAAGCATGGGCTTTAATGAAAAAAGGCGCAAAGGGAGTAAAAATACAAATATATACATGTTTATTCCAAGATTAATAATTATAAGCATGATTGACAAATACATGAACCAAAAAAAATGGAAGAAAATTACGATAAAGTGAAATATCAATTGTTTTCACTGGCAAGGAAAAGTATGAACCTTGATGATGGCACTGAAGCACACATTAAGCGAGTGAAGCGCTCAACATGTTTTGAGCCTCGCTTCAGGGCTTAAGCTTGCTTAAAGTGCGCCTTTGACAATACTGCAATGGTGGAAGCCAAAAAGATTTGAAGTACATCAAATTGGAAGAAATACTGCATGAGTCTTTGATGATGACCAACCTCGAAGCCCTGGCTTTGGTTTGTGGTAAGAGCCAGCACATCCGTGTGATATGTGAGTTAAGTGCATGTCATGGCTTCTAACCGTGCCATAGACATGCTGGTATTTAAGTGGAGAAGGGTAGAGGGACTGGCCCTTGGGAATTTATTGGTCATCCACAAAAAAAAGAGTAGTCTCTGATGATTTTATTTTATTTTTTCCAACGAGAGTCTCTCATGATGGCTAGCCTTGAAATTGTATAATTTGTGTTACCTAGAGATTGTAAAAGAAGTTAGTACCTAGTTTACATCTGAGTAAGGTGGTCAACTGGTGACTACTAATTGAAATGGATGAAACAGACCCATTTAACCCAAAATCAAAAGATTTGAAATAATCCTGAACTATCCTCTGTTTCTCCAAAAACTTAGAATGACTCTAGAGGGGACCAAAAAGCATAAGATTTTCTTGACATGACATTTACTTTTCCTGTAGTTTAGTTGAATGAAGGCCTTGTTGAAGACATAATTAAGTAAATAAAAGTGTGTTCTCTCTAACAACTTAAGCTTTTAGGTGAGATATTCTCACACTATCACACTTCAACATGGTATTAGAGTTGGCAAAGGTCCGAGGTTCGAGTCTCCCCACCACCTATTATCAAAAAGAATTTTCATGTTCTTGACTCGTTAAAAAA
Source organism: Solanum dulcamara (assembly GCF_947179165.1). NCBI lineage: Eukaryota > Viridiplantae > Streptophyta > Magnoliopsida > Solanales > Solanaceae > Solanum > Solanum dulcamara. The sequence continues at coordinate 4,088,559 of NC_077247.1, read as the reverse complement.
CGAATCAAGCCCACAAGTGAAGGGCTTGTTTAAGACATAATTAAGTTAGAAATGTATGCTATCTTCAACCACTTAATCCATTAGATGAGATGATCACACACTTCATCACACCTTAAAAGAGGTCTTCCCTGTTATAGCTAAAAGTGATTGTATTGTTTAGATTATCTTTGTCCCTTTAAAATGGTTCAGAAAATAAAAAATTCTTATTTTACATGTATACATAACCTGAAAGCTCTCCTTCTAATTCTAATGCTCAGTATTTCTTTGTTGTCAAATTCCGTTTTCCTCTCACTTCAAAGCACAAGTATTGGCGTTTGTCTCATGGTGAATATTGTATTTGTGAAGGTGCGGGGAACCAGCTGCAGAAAGTATCTTTTCAAACTTTTCCCTCCTATTGAGTGAAGAACCTATAAAGGAACCAGAGACCCTGGACATGGGCATAATGTTTGGAGAGGACACATTCAAAAGTTTTGGAAACGTGGAAGAGGAAATGGAGGATAATGATGGTTGGATACCTTTAGAAGATCAGCTGTATTTTCCTCCTGAAGAAAAAGTCATTGACATTTCAAAACAAATTAGAGATCTGGTGCACATTGAAATCACCATTAGTGCTGTATGTGATCCCAAGTGCAAAGGTTTGTGCCTGAAATGTGGTGCTAATCTTAATGTCAATAGGTGTAGTTGTCATATGCAAAAGGTAGGGGAGAAAGGTAATGGTCCTCTTGGAGGTCTGAAGAAGCAAATGCAGCAAACATGATCTTTAGTCATTCCGACATTTTTTGTGTGTAATACTTTTAGTAGTTTATAAGCTGAAATGCAAGCCTTTCCCTTTTACTTTTTTTTATGCCAACAAAATTCATCGTTCACACTCACAGAACTATCGAAAGAGTTGAGAAAAAGCGTGTGGATGTTGAATTGTTTGTTGTACTTCTCTCCCGTTTTCTGTCATGACATTGTCCGTAGTCGATATTGTTTCGATCTCGACTTAAATAAAGTGAATTCGTATATGTATAGAAAGAGAGAGATGTCATCTAAATGTATGAATTTTCAAGTTCCAATATACTGAAAGGGTTCTAATAGGGAGTCTCTCAACTAAGCCTATGGGTGTTTAAATTGAACCAAACCCAAATTTGGTTCGGTATTGAGCAAAGTAAAGGCACACTAAATTGACATAACTATTTTTGTTTGGGAGAAGGGTCAAAACTATCCCTCAACTTTCATTTCATAGTTAGGTATACCCTTAGTTATATTATGCGGTTATTCATGCCCTTGTTGTTACGAAACTTATCACCTGTACCCCTACTTGGACGGAAATTCCTAAATTAACTTGAATTGCTTAAAAGTAATCAATTCCCATTTAAAATTCACGCCTCACCTTTCTAAGACCTAACCCATTTTTTTTTAACCCATTTCCCTTTACCCAAAATTTAAAGACGAATTAACAACTTTAGTAGTCGTACTTGAAAAAACCTTCGTCCATGCTTCCACATTTTGGCGTACATATCTACAAGAGCATTGCCCACAAACTCTGCTACTGGTATCCGATTTCTATCTATGTATGAGTGCACTCATTTCCCAACTTCCAGCGCCCCTAAATTGCTACGACAGTTTAGAGCACCAACTATTCTCATCAGGCTTTACTCCTTGATTCTGCATTTCATTAAACGCACTCAATGCCGGTTTAAACTCCCTCCATAAATTAATGTATTCCAAGAGATCAAATTTCTCATCGGCATCTCTAAAATATTAAGAGCAACATCGCACCACATTTTAAGTACATATCGACCAATCAAAATTCAGGTTATGTATTTGTGCAACTTCTGGCCCAATCCCAAATCCCGTAATTTCGCGCAAGCAGATATCACAACAACCATCATCCTCTCGTCAGCCCTTAATCCATCTTCCATTATCTCAAAAAACTAATCCCCTCCTCCCATCCAATAACCATTATCCACATAACCCTGAATCAAAACAGTCCCCAAGTGTCTCACAGGACTTCTATCAAACACCTTCCTGACACACCCGCAAACACCATACAAAGGCATCAAATTGTTCACTACATACAAATCCAACGCAAACCCATTTTTTATCACAAGAGGTTACGTGTATTTATCTAAATCTATGCCTGTACACATCATTTCAACATACATTAAAAAAGAAAGTAAAGCATTTTCTTTGCATTTCGAACTTAAAACACATCTCATTAAGGAGTTACAAAGATCGATATCTGGGTCATGTATTTGAGTGAAAAGAGAGTGGATATAAGCTCATTTCCTTAGAGGGTATTGAATAAATACATAAAGATATGATTTTGGCGTAAAGGGGTTGATAGATGTGTTGTAGGGAGCTACCTTTGGTGATCAAAGAATCGAATTGTTTGATTGACTTGCTGGTATGGAGTTTGTGAAAGACGGTTTGAGAATTTGCAGTGCAACCAAAAATTAAGGAAATGGGCAGATTGAAAATGGGTAAGGGCAATGGGTTAATTTTTGGGGGGGTTAGGTTCTTAGGGAAAATGAGCTAAAAGGGATGTTTGAGAGTGGAATGAAGGATAAGAGATTTGTATTTTTTTTTCTTTTGTTATAAATATATAATTAGGGTTAATTATGAAGAAATGAGGTTGGTTTGAAATATTTATAAATTTAGGGTATAAAATTAAAATATTAAAACTTTTAATAAAACTTTAAATTTCTTCATTCTCTTCATTTTCTTCAAACACTCTGTTTTGTTTTCTCGCCTCTCTTCTCTTCTGTTTTCTTTTCTCTATTTCTTTCTCCTTTATTCATTTTCTCTGTTCTCCTCTCCTCTCTTCTCTTTTCTTTTTCCAATTCTTTCTCCTTTATTCGATTTTATTTGCTTTCCTCTCTTCTCTTCTCTTTTCTCCAATTTTTTCACTTCGATTTGATTGTGAAAATTATAAAAACATATTGATGAAAAGAGAAGAGAAGAGAAGAAAGGAGAGGATATGTTGTTTATATAAACAGGAGTTGTTCAAGCAATCAAGAGATGTTATTTAAATAACCCTAAATTGTTTAGTTCAAACAACAGAAGTTGTTTAAACAACTAAAAATTGTTTAAACAATCAAAAGTTATTGAGTTCAAACAACCAGAAGATATTTAAACAATCCTAAGTTGTTTAGGTGTTTTTTATGATTCTTTAGTTAAAACAATGAGAATATTTTAAATATCAGCTAGTTGTTTGGAGAAATATGAAAATATTTGCTAATTATTTTGGAGATTGAGATATGAAAATAATTATTAGTTGTTTAGGCAAATGTTTAAAGATCTGCTAGTTGTCTGGAGGCGATGATGACGTGAAGGAGGGGAGATTGGGGGGGGGGATGGGGCTGGGGGGTGGATGAGGGGCATGAAAAAAAAGAGAGAGAATCTTTTGTAAATTAAAAAAACTTGTGGGTCTTAAAATATGTGTTATTATCACTAATTAATGAAGAGTCCCTTTTATCTAATTTTTAAAACTTGTGTCCTAAATCCTCAAATAGATAACTCAAAAGTCTCTTTTAATTCCAAGCCACAGGTTCTTACAGGGGTCGACAATTTAAAATGGGAATAAGTTATTTTAAGTAACTAATGAAATTATCCACACTTTGCTCGGTTATGAAACTTCTTCTAAATATACACAAATGAAAATTTTAAAGTAATAAATATATGCTACACATCATATGATTCTTTTTAGAAATGATAATAGTTCTCGAGTATAGTCCTTTCAATTGGGGAAAAGAGGACAAAGTTAACATCGGCTTAGTATTTTTCCATTGATCAACCGAATCTGTCAGTCATGTACCTCATGAAAATGCAGAATTCCAGCACTTCAAAGGCCAGTTGGAGATGCTACGGCACTTTTGAACACAAAATAAATAAATAAATCATCATTGTAAGATCTCAAAAGTGGGAAAGTTATAAAACGAGGTTCAAAAGATGCTTCTCAAAATAAACTTAGTTTTTGGCACCTGGTGATGACCACAAAGGCCATCAGGGGCCGCGTTCCCCACCACGGTTCGTGGTGTGTTGCTGTGGTGGAAGTTCAGAGACTCAGAATCTGCAAAGATAGGTCCACGACAGGGACCACGGGTCGTGGTGAGCACCACGAGTCGTGGTGCCCTCCATGGTGACCCCCCCTCGAGACCCTCAGAATTCATTCCAAGTCATGGACCACGTCCCAACTACCACGAGTCGTATTGCCCTTCTCGGATGGTGGTGGATCTTGTGGTGGGCACCCCTTTCAAAGATCCTTTCCTATAAATTAAGTCCATCACCACGACCCCAAATGTGGTCCGTATTGAGCTTCACGAGCCATGGTAAGGGTCCATCCTGGGTCTGAATTCAGTTTTAAGTTGGGTTATTTTGGTCATTCCATATATTTCATTAATGAATGTGGACGGATTTTGGGACTACATTCTCATCTATTTTGGTCATTCCATATATTTCATTAATGAATGTGGACGGATTTTGGGACTACATTGTCATCTATTAACTACCCTAAGCTCTTCTAACTCTCTCATTCTCACCTAATTTCCTACATCAAAATCTTCTCTCAAAAAGTTTGCTCCCTAAGCTGCTGTTTGGATGGACTTATTTAAGCAGCTTATAAGTTGAAAACTGCTTATAAGTTTAAAAAATGAATAGGTGCAACCCAACTTATTTTATTGAATTATAAGTTACTTAAAATAAGTCCATCCAAACAAACTCAATTATTTATTGGGGCTTATTTTAAGCATAAAATGACTTTAAGTTGGTCAGACAAACACTCAAAAAAGTTGAAAACAGTTTATAAGTTAATCCAAACGGGCTCTAAGTCTTCTTCTTCCTCAAGTAATTTCAAGAGTATTTCTTCAAGAACAAGCTTCAATTCCCTTCAATCTAGGGCTTCTAAGGATCAAGGTATGTGAGACTTATTCCATGGGTACTTTTCACCCATGAAATTCCAAAGATTTCTTCTCAATTCTCTTATGATTTCTTCTTCTAAAAGCCCTATTTTCATAATTTGCATTGGATCTTCTTAATTATGATATATTTTAATGCCATTAGCCTTCTTATGCGTAATTGACATCATATTGCATGATTTTAAGGTGAATTGCAATGATTTGTGATACATGCTAGTTTCAATTATGCTTTATGAGTTATGATCATGATTTTTAATTTATATTCTATGAAAGCTCTATTGAATGATCTTCAAGGTTTATGAATGATTTATGAAGGGTTTTGAATGATGATTTAATGATATTTCAAGCAAGTTAATGAAAGAGTGGCTTAAGATCTTTGATGAAGAAGGTGACTTAAGGCTCTAATGATGTTTTACGAAAAGGATTCATAATGATAGAAGGTCTACACCCACATTACATGAATCACATGATAATGAGCTATTCCTATGAACAAGTTTATGTAGTATGATTATGACAAGTATGATTTATGATTATGATATGATATGCATTTTGTGGGATGTTGACTTAGCACCGAGTGGATTTTGAGGTAGAGGCTCGACCTAAGCCTTAGTAGCAACATCTAGTCTCTTAAACTATGTTGCCACCGTAGGTTTGCCAATATGGTCTAGCTAGTAGATCCACATATAGCTCATGCTTATTTTCATGTTAGATGAAGTCTACCTTGGAAAGTAGCCTCCCCCCTTCTCGATATGGGTATCATAGGATTTCATATAATAACTCGCATGGTCTTCATGTCGGTTACAGTTATCTCCCACATATGTAAGTCTTTATGATGATTATGATATTTTGATGCATTGACCGACGATTATGATCTTTTAAGGTTTTCATGGTTTTACTCATGTTTTAAGATGTTGGTCTTGCATTTCTTGATTCATATTGATTATGTCATATGCTTATTGTTCATGCATCTTCTCACTTACTTAGTGCATTTCATGTACTAACGCATACTTTTGCCTACATTGTATCATAATGTAGTGTTCGACGATCACGTTCATCCTCCTCCTACTCGTGACTAGAGTTCAATACTGTTGTTTTTTTGGTGAGTCCTCATGTTTCGAGGACATGACTTTTTACTTTCAAGTTGTCATTTAATTGCGTCATTACTCATATATTTTCATGGGTGAGCTAGGAGCTTGTCTTATGCCCCCATCTAGTAGTAGAGGTATATTAGATAGTAAGAGTCTATGTTGTTATTTTCTCATTTGAGACTTATGCTTCTATTGAGATGTTGCTTCCTATCTTGATATTTCTTATTTACTTCTTTTACCTTATGTATGCTATTGAATAATATGCTAAGAGGCTTGGTTGGGGGTCCTTTGAGATTCTAATCGCCATGTCATGGATAGGCCCAGTTCGGATTGTGACAAACTTGGTATCAGAGCACAAGGTTCAAGCATCCTAGGGAGTATAATATGCCACATCGAGTAGAGTCTTATTCATAGGTGTGAAGCACGCCACATTCATGAATAAGAGGTTATGAGACGTCTTAGGAAACACTTCACTTCTTTTATGATCTCATCGTTCTATAAAGTTGAACTCTAAGGTTTACTCCTCTAATACTTTCTCTTTACGATTACAGAATCATACCTCCACAAAGATCTCTTGTCTGAAGAAACGTTGAAGAAGAGAAACAAGCTCCAAATGACTCTTTGAATGATCAAGTGTCTAATGCGGAATTCCGAGCCGCTTTTCAGATGCTAGCCCAAGTCGTGACTACTCAAGTGAATCAAGGGGTAGATGCTCCTCCAAATGTGACTACACCGGCTTCAAGGGTTAAGAGACTTCATGAGAATGAACCCTCCCAAGTTTTATGGATCCAAGGTTGATGAGGATTTCCAAGATTTTGTGGATGAATTATACAAGATTGTTGATATTATGGGAGTATCTTAAAAAGAGAAGGAGGAATTGACAGCTTACCAACTCAAGGGTGTTGCTTAAGTATTGTACGATCTATGGAAAGCCAAAAGGGTTGAAGAGGGTCCCATAGGTTGGGAAGATTTCAAAGTTGCCTCTCTTGACCACTTCTTCCCACTTGAGTTGAGAGAGGCGAAAGTGTTGGATTTTATCAATCTCAAGCAAGGGATTATGGGTGTGAGGGAATATGCCCTCAAATTCACAAAGTTATCCAAATATGCTCCTTCTTTGTTAGCCGACCCCGGTGCTCACATGAGTAAGTTTATCTCTGGTGTGTCGGACTTGGTGATGAAAGAATGCCAAAATGCTATGCTCATCAAGGAGATGGATGTTTCTAGGCTCATGACTTACGCTGAACAAATTGAAGGGGAGAAGCTTAAGGAGAGAAAAGTAAGAGAGTTCAAGAGGGCTCAGTATGAAGGTGGGTTTTCTCAATCAAAATCGGGTGGTGGTAATCTAGAGGACCTACTCTTCCTAAGTGTACCGAGTGTGAAAGAAACCATGGAGGTAAATGTTTGGTTGGAACTGATGCATGCTTTGGATGTGGTATGATGGGGCATAAAGTCTCTGAATTCCCTAACAAGGGGAGAGAAGGGTGTCCTCAAGGTCAAACTACTCAAGGGGGACGAGCTCCACAAGGTGGCGTCCCATGCCAAAATAGGTTCTATGCCCATCAAGATAGGCAAGAGGTTGAGGAGTCTTCCGATGTGGTCATGGTTATGTTGAAAGTCTTTGAACTTGATGTTTATGCATTGTTAGATCCAGGTGCTAATCTATCATTTGTTACTCTTTATCTCGCTATAAGATTCATTGTTGGTCCCGAGATATTACTAGAGCCTTTGTTTTATCTATACTCCTATTGGTGATTCAGTTGTTGCTAAAAGAGTCTGTAAAAATTGTCCAATTTCAATTTTTTATAAAATCACCTCAGTTGATCTTGTAGATCTTGATATGACCGATTTTGATGTTATTCTCGATATGTATTGGCTTCATGCATGTTATGCCTCTATATGTTGTAGGAACCATGTGGTTAAGTTTCAGTTTCCAAATGAGCCAATCCTAGCATGGAAGGGTAGTAATTCCATGTTTAAAGACAAATTCATCTCATGTCTTAAGCGCGAAAAATGATTTCCAAAGATTGCATCTATCACCTAGTCCGGGTTAGAGATACTACTTTCGAAATCCTACTCTTGAGTGAGTTCCAGTTGTTAATGAGTTTTCAAAAGTTTTCCCCAATGATCTTCCTAGCATTTCTCCCGAAAGGGAAATAGAATTTGGTATCGATCTCCTCTCCGATACTCAGCCTATCTCTATTCCTCCTTATTGAATAGCCCCAAAAGAATTGAAAGAATTAAAGGATCAGTTAAAGGATTTGCTAGATAAGGGTTTAATTAGACCGAACATCTCTCCATGGAGTGCTCCAGTTCTCTTTGTCATAAAAAAGGATGGTTATCTTCATATGTGTATTGATTATTGATAATTGAACAAGGTCACAATTAAGAATAAGTATCCCATTTCAAGGATTGATGACTTGTTCGACCAACTTCAAGGAGCAAGTTACTTTTCAAAGGTTGATCTTTGATCGGGTTATCATCAACTCTGAGTAAGGGGATGTAACATTTCAAAGACAGCTTTTACTCGGTATGATCACTTTGCATTCTTGGTTATGTCTTTTGGGCTAACAAATACCCCTGCAACATTTATGAATTTGATGAACATGGTGTTCAAATAATACTTGAATATATTCATTATTGTGTTCATTGATGATATTTTGTCTACTCTCAAGTGAGGAAGAGCATTCCGATCATTTAAGAATTGTGTTATAAATTATCAAAGACCTTTAGTTGGTAAGTGTGAATTTTGGTTGAGGTTAGTTGCTTTCATTGGTCATATCATTTTATGAGAGGAAATTATGGTTGATCCGAAGAAGACAAAGGCGGTTAAGAATTTGCCTAGACCATTGACTCCTTCCGATATTCAAAGTTTCTTGGGCTTAACAAGCTATTATAGACAGTTTGTGGAAGGTTTCTCTTCCATTGCATCTTCCTTGACTACTCTGACTCAAAAGAAGGTGAAATTACAATGGTTTGAGGCATGTGAGAGAAGCTTTCAAGAGTTGAAAGATAGACTCACCTCCGCTTCGGTGTTGACTTTCTCGGAAGGTTTCAATGGGTTCGTTGTGTATTTTGATGCTTCACGAGTTGGTCTTGGTTATGTTCTGATGCAAAATGGTAAAGTGATAGCTTATGCTTCAAGGCATCTCAAAGTGCATGAAAAGAATTACTCAACCCATGACTTGGAGTTAGCGGCGGTAGTATTTTCTTTAAAGTTGTGGAGACAATACGTGTATAGCGTCCACATACATATTTTCACCAATCACAAAAGTTTGCAATATGTGTTCACTCAAAAGGACTTAAACCTTTGACAAAGGAGATGACTTGAGTTGTTGAAGGATTATGATATGAATGTGCTATACCATCCAGGAAAGGTAAATGTCATTGCCGACACTCTTAGTAGATTGTCCATGAATAGTGTTGCCTATATTGGGGATGAAAAGAAAGAGCTAGTTTGGGATGTTCATAGATTAACCCATTTGGGTGTTCGATTGGTCGACTCCAAGGATGGTGGCATTATTGTGCAAAATGGTTTTGAATCAGCGTTTGTGGTGGATGTTAAGGCAAAACAAGATAGTGATCCTACTTTGGTTGAATTGAAAAAAGCGGTTGCCAAAAAAGCCATTGAGGCTTTCTCCCAAGAGGGAGCTAGTGTATTGAGATATCAAGGTCGATTATGTGTTTTCGATGTTGAGGGCTTGAGGGAAATGATATTGTCCGAGGCTCATAGTTTGCGGTATTCTATTCATTCGGGTTCGACAAAGATGTATCGTGATTTGAGTGAAGTGTATTGGTAGAATGATATAAAAATAGATATTGCGAAGTTTGTGGTTAAATGTCCAAATTATCAACAAGTGAAGGTTGAGCATCAAAAATCGAAAGGCTTGGCTCAAGACATTGAGATTCCTACTTGGAAGTGGGAAGCTTTGAATATGAAATTCATTACTGGTTTGCCTCGTACTCGTAGTCAACATGACTCTATTTGGGTGATTGTTGATCGGATGACTAAGTTGGCTCATTTTCATCCTTTCAAGACTTTATATTTAGCCGAAGATTATGCTAGATTGTATATCCGAGAGTTGGTTAAGCTTCATGGTGTCCCATTGTCTATCATATTGGATCAAGGTACATAGTTTCTATCTCAAGTTTGGAGATCTTTCCAAAAAGGTCTTAATACTCAAGTGAAGCTTAGTACAACTTTTCACCCGTAGAAGTATGGCCAGGCCAAGTGTACTATTCATACATTAGAGGACATGTTAAGAGCATGTGTTATTGATTTTAAAGGAAATTGGGATGATCATTTTCCATTGATAGCATTTGCCTATATTAACAATTATCACTCTAGCATTGAGATGGCTTCTTTTGAGTCTATGGAACGGTAGGAGGTGTGGATCTCCTATCGGTTTGTTCAACGTGAGTGAAGTTGCTTTGATAGGACCCAAGTTGGTATTTGAGACTATGGTGAAAGTTAGACTAATTAGAAAAAGATTAAAAACAATCCAAAGCCGACAAAAGTCATATTCGGATGTGAGGAGAAGAGAACTTGAATTTGAGGATAATGATTAGTTTATTTAAAAATTTCACCCATGAAGGGTGTGATGTGTTTTGGTAAGAAAGTAAAGTTAAGTCCCCACTATGTTGGTGTTGACACCCAATTTTGACCATCCATAACACAAATTAGCTATCGAGTTTCTTTGAATTCGAACATTTTTGAAATAATTAGCTTTTAAAAAAAAATAATATATTTTCATATTATTCTTAACTATTTTTATCTTTTTATAAATTTTAGTATAATATACATATTTCTATATAACTATATATTTGATTAATATTTATGTGGTTATTCAAAAATCACCTTAAAAGATTTTATTTTTACTAAATACAATGTTAGTTAGGTTAGTTTAATTATAGTTTGCATTTTTGAAAATTTTAGTTTTTTCTAAAAAAAAAAAAAAAAAAAAAAAACAAACTCCCACATCGAAAATACATGGAAAATATTTTTGAAAATTTTAGTTTTTTCTAAAAAAAAAAAAAAAAAAAAAAAAAAAAAAAACAAAAAAAAACCAAACTCCCACATCGAAAATACATGGAAAATTTGGGGGTTTTGGAGCCTATATAAAGGCTCATATTTTCATTAAGAAAGGGAAGAAGGAGGAGGTTTTTTAACCACCCCAAAGTTAGAAGTTTTTCTTAACTTGGCTAGGATTTTGGACTTTTGTCCCCAGCCTAAAAGTTGTGAAAATTTCTAGCTTTCAATCTATATTTTCTTCACGGAAAATATGAGATTGAAGTTGAAATTTAGGCTAAGAACCCACGAAGGTTCGAGTCTAAACTTTTTTTTTAAAATCTTTTTCTTTGTTTTGTAGATTGGAGTTCCATCAAGCTATTGGGTGGTGGTGAAGTTGTCTTCCGCTCATCGTTCTCAATCTTGGCCCGGAAAGAGGTAAAATATTTTTTCAGTTTTATTTTACTTAATTATTTCACGTTTTATATTTAGTTGATTCATAGTCTTATTTTTTTAGTATGTATATAAGAATAATTAGAATTAATGATATAAATTTGTTATAGTTAGCATGTGTTAGGATTAATTAGCTAGCATGTGTTAGAGTTAATTAGCTAGAATATGTTAGGATTATTTTATTAAAGCACTTAGTTTTGTTCATTATTTTTCCAAGTAGTTTGATATTATTATTATTATTACTATTATTATTATTATTGTTTGTTCTTATTATTATTATTGTTCTTATTATTATTGTTGTTCTTATTATTGTTGTTGTTTTTATTATTGTTGTTGTTGATTACTATTATTATTACTATTATTATTATTATTGTTTGTTCTTATTATTATTGTTGTTGTTATTATTATTGTTGTTCTTATTATTGTTGTTGTTTTTATTATTGTTGTTGTTGATTACTATTATTATTATTATTATTATTATTATTATTATTATTGTTCTTATTATTATTATTATTGTTGTTGTTGTTGTTATTGTTATTGTGTTCTTCTTATTGTTGTTGTTATTATTATTATTATTATTATTATTGTTGTTGTTGTTGTTGTTGTTGTTCTTCTTATTATTATTGTTATTATTATTATTGTTGTTCTTATTATTATTATTATTGTTGTTGTTGTTATTGTGTTGTTGTTGTTGTTGTTCTTATTATTATTATTGTTGTCATTATTATTGTTGTTCATGTATTATTTATTGTATTTATATTGATTCGGATTGTAATAATTTAGTTATTTATGTTAGTTATACTTTCTTAGATATTAATTTTAATTTATTTTAACCTAATTAGATTCCCCTAAAGATAAACCAATTCATGTTAAGTTTACTCTTTAAATAATTTTCTACCTTTACTTATTTATTTGATAAACTTTTACTTTTTTTATATATACATCTATATTATTTTCAATGTTTAAGTTTAATCTTTTTTTTTCTTTTCTAAAAAATAATTCTAAAGTCTTCATTTCATTTTAAATTAATATTTTCAAAAGTTAGTCAAATAATTTTCAAATCATCGGATAACCGCGCGTTAGCGGCCACTTTGAATGCTTAACATCTTCTCAAAGTGGAAATAAGAACCTCGTACCTTTTTCTCTGAATTTTTAAGACTTAAATTTGTTAGGGTCTTTTAAATTAAGTTTTCTTAATTTCTTTAAAAAATTAAGTGGCGACTCCTTTTTTCTAAAATTGATTTTTTCTCTAAAAAGTTGAAATTAATTTTAAACCATCTTTTTTCGATATAACAGTTGGTCCATATCAGAATTTGAGGCGGATTGGTAAGGTGTCTTGTGAGTTGGATTTTCCTTCTGAGTTGGCATTAGTGCATCCAGTGTTCCATGTGTCCATCTTGAGGAAGTTTGTTGGTGATACTAGCTCCATTATGCCATTGGACATCATTGAGGTAAAAGAGGGTCTTTCTTATGAGGAGATTCCGGTTGAGCTCTTGGACTGACAAGTTAGAAAGTTGAGAAATAAGGAAATAGCTTCAGTCAAAGTGTTATGGAGAAATCAAGAGGTTGAGAGTGCTACATGGAAAGCCAAAACTGATATGATGTCCCGATATCTTCATCTCATTCCTTTCGTGCCTAGTTGAGGTATTTAGTTCCTTCATGATCCAATCAGCCCAAACCATGTGTTTCAGTTATTCTCACATTTTCATATGCATTCATGTTCATGAAAAGAGTTTTAAAGTCATGTTTTAGCTTGAGATTGAATATTTCATGTTTTATGCATTTTCGAGTTGATTTGCACTCATGTTGGGATGCTATGTTCCTTTCCTATTCAATTTATGCTAGCTAAAGCCCCATTAAAGGATGAATGTTCTCAAGGGGGAGATATGGTAAGACCCCATAAGTGGAAAAGTTATAGAACGAGGTTCAAAAGATGCTTCTCAGAATAAACTCAGTTTTTGGCATTAGGTAATGACTACGAAGGCTATCACGGGCCATGGTCCCCATCACGGTTCATGGTGTGCTACCATGGTGGAAGTTCAGAGTCTTAGACTCTATAGGGATATGTCCACGACATGGACCACGGGCCATGGTGAGCACCACGAGTCATGGTGCCCTCAGTGGTGATCCCCCCGAGACCTTCATAATTCATTCCAAGTCAGGGACCACATCCCAACCACCACGAGATGTATTTCCCTTCATGGACCATGGTGGGTCTCGTGGTGGGCACACATTTCAAAGATTCTTTCCCATAAGTTAAGTGCATCACCGCTACCCCCAATACGGTCCATATTAACCTTCACGGGCAGTGGTGAGGGTCTGTCCTAGGTCTTGAATTCGGTTTTAAGTTGGGGTTATTTTGGTCATTCTCTATATTTCATTAATGAATATGGATGGATTTTGGGACTACATTCCCAGCTATTAACAACCCTAAGCTCTTCTAACTCTCTCATTCTCACCCTAATCTCCTACATCAAAATCTTCTTTCTAAATGTGTGCTCTCTAAGTCTTTTTCCTCAAGTAATTTCAAAAGGGTTTCTCCAAGAACCAGCTTCAATTCCCTTCAATCTAGGGCTTCTAAGGATCAAGGTATGTTAGACTTCTTCCATGGATAACTTTCACCCATAGAATTCCAAAGATTTCTTCTCAATTCTCTTACGATTTCTTCTTCTAAAAGCCTTATTTTCATGATTTGTATTGGATCTTCTTAATTATGATATATTTCAATGCTATTAGACTTCTTATGTATAATTCAGATCATATTGCATGATTTTAAGGTGAATTTCAATGATTAATGATACATGCTAGTTTCAATTATGATTTGTGAGTTATGATGATGATTTTCAATTTATATTCTATGAAAGCTTTACTGAATGATCTTTAAGGTTTATGAATGATTTATGAAGGGTTTTGAATGATGAGTTTATGATATTTCAATCAAGAATCATATGTTATCGTTTTCTCATTTGAGACCTATGTTTCTATTGAGATGTTCCTTTCGTATCTTGATCTTGCGTATCGAGATTCTAATCACTGTGTTACGGCTAGGCCCTAGTTTGGATCGTGACAATCATGCTTTCAAGCTGATTAAGAAAAAATAAATACTAAGGAAGTAGGGATGGATCCACAGTTACAATACCATACGCATTTGAACTCAATATTTTCGACACAAAACATAAATTTATGTCTTAAAATCTACACATTATGTGTACAAAATTCTATAAAATTTTGTTTAACAAATGAGAAGTTTGATGAAGAAAAACTATTTCAACGAAAATTGTTGATCTGTTGAATAATTGAGATTCAAATAATATATCAAAAATCATATGTCTTAAAATTTTCATATACACAAGAGAAGTTTCAAACTCAAGCATGATCAATAGATTTTCACATTAATTGGTGTAAAACTGCAATTTCCATATAGCCAAATCAACTTCCTACTATTTTTTTTATTGTGGGGTAGGGGGGAAGATCTATATACAAATAGAACCTATGTTGATCGGACTCTTTAAAAATATTATTGGATTTATGCCAGATCTTTGAAAAGTAGTGTATTTTTAGAGAATCCAACACATGTGCGAAAGCACCTTTGGAAAGCCAGAGAAACATAGAATAGAACATTATACATGTTCAATTCATAATACTCCTTCATAGTCACAATAACTAATTGATGAGGAAAGATGAAGTAAGGGAGGGATAAATAGAATGACTATCAATTTGTGTTATGGTGGGGTAAAAATATTCTGCACTGTAATATGCTTTTTTCAACGGTTGGAATAGAAGAAAAATAAAAGAAAATCAGGCACTTTGAAAAGGAGAAGTACCAAAATAAATTAACCTACGAAAGAGACCAGAAGAAAATCTCTGCGCTGCAATCGACGATTGCCATGAATAGGGGAGGAAAAAACATATGTGACATGAAGATTCAAAACACTTTCTCGATAATATTTAGTTTCTTCTTTTCGATAACTTAAAAGCTGCGAGTTAAAGCGACTTTGGGGGTGTTCTAATGAAGGCTGCGATTATTCGTTGATCTGTTGCCCTTTATTAGTCGGGCCTTTTGGGAGAAATAACAAGTTGATTGCAAAAATTAGGTTTAAAAATGGGAAAAATGAATAAAATAAAATAAATAGTATTGCAGGCCTCTGAAGCTACCACATCAGCAGGCCTAGGATCCTCGAGATTTTCATCTAAGTAGGGGTACAGGTGACAAATATTGTAACGGCGAAGACATGAATAATCACATGATATAACTAAAGGTAAACCTAACTATTAAATAAAAGTTGAGAGATATTTTTTACCCTTCCCCTTTTATTTTATATGTATTTCTAAAAAAAATCTTTAGACAAAAAAGGGTCATATTTTCTCTTGTACTCTGAACAGTCACCTATGTTTGGAAAATTGCCTAGGAGTATCACTTTTGTTACTTTTAGGACTACATGTCACGACCCAATTTCTTAGATCATGATGACACCTACCATAACCCTCCAATAGGTAAGCCAAATTCGTAACCCAGAACTGTAAGTAATGGGCATAAGGGGAAAATGCTAAACATAATCAAGAGAAACAGAATAGACACTAAAATAAGGAGGAGCTAGATAAATATATACAAAAAAGCACAAAAATTGAATCTCTCCCAGAACCTGAAAGCCACTTGTACATAGCTTCTACCAAAACAAAATGAGTACAAGTCCCAAAAGTGGACCAAAATATATACAATATAGGCTAGTCTCGAAAGTACAAAAAATGGGCCATCTAATCTGAAGGGGACAGAAATGATCTCAAGTGGCGTGTGCTCACTCTGGTCTTCGGAACTGGCTGCAACAAGCTCAATCTATCCGCGATGGTAGCTAGTGCTTGAACGTGTATCACAAAAGTAGATGCAGAGTGTAGTATGAGTACCAAAAATAAGGTACCTAGTAGGCATCATAGGCCGACTAAGAAGAAAAGGTAAAAATAAAATAGAAAAGAGGAATAAGCCTAAACAAAAGTCATAAAAAGCATCTAAGGTAAGGAATGTACTTATCCCAACAAACATAAAGATAAAAACTAGGAAGTCTATAACTAGCTACACCCAAGTGGGCCCCCATAAGCCCAGCCAAAACACTTGTGCGCAAGTTTAAATAAAACCTGAGGGAACCCCCACAAGCCCATAGGGTACACAGAATAACTATGTCTATAAGGCTAGGAACTAGGAATCTACGATACCAAGAACTGAAGAAACATATTATTCTCAAACCAAAAATCTCCAAGAATTGATTAGCCATGAATGCTCTAGGGGCCGAGGCTGAGACTGGCACCCGGATGCTCACCCAAATTCTCAATGTGGGCAAGGCTGGGATTGGGACCTGGATGCTTGCCACAAATCATTGGTACGATCGAGGCCGGGACTGGAACCCAGATGCTCTTCATAATACCAAGTCGGCAGAAGTTGGGACTGGGACCTGGATGCTCTCCAATGGAATTCTAGAACAGAGGCCGGGATTGGGACCCAGATGCTCACAATTATTTTCCAGAACAAAGGCCAGAACTGGGACCCGGATGCTCATAGATGACTTAAGCGATGGTGCCGAATATTCTTCTTTTCAATTAGACACTAATAATTATAGAACATCTCCTCCATAATGAATTAACTGGTATATCTCCAAGGCTTCAATTGGAACCGAAACAAGTAGATCATGAAGTCTAGTATCACCGACGCATCTCGAAAGTCGCAATCATAGGAAATTATGTATAAGGTTGTTCATAAGAGAAAGGTTACAGCCTAGCTAAGGCCAAACTACCAAGCACTAGCCTACTACATCATTATACAAGGATCTAAGCCCATTGGAGCGATGACGGGACATCTAAAGCAAGTTTCACAACTTATACTAAGGCCAACATGCTCCACAATATCAAAATATATGAAATTAACGCCACTTACACTACCAATAATTAACGAAAAAGATCACATGCTTCCAATTACCCGATAAAAAGCCAAAAATATAATTCTAACACCTAAGCTATGTAAATAAACTACCCAACCCAAATTCCATCTATCTCAAGATGATTTCACACATTCCAGCTCAATATAAAGAAAGGAAAGTCGTAGTCTACCTGTAGGCTGAACACGTACTTTTTAACTCACTGTGTAGGAGATTTTCCTTTTCGAACAGCCTTGGAACGTTGCCACACTTTCAAAAATAGACTCACAACATCAATACATTTGTTATGACATTAAAATTATCAAATTCGGAGATAGGCCAATTTCAAAGTCATAATTGGGAATTGTGAGACCCGTGCTGAAAGTTTTAGAACTAACCCCAAAAATAGATCCTAATCAGTCCCCCCAAACTCATATCCCAAATTAGGACACAATTCGGGGCTCGAAAACTCCACAAATCAGTTCATTCATCAAAACTGAGTTCTAGGCCAAAATCAATAATAGGGACAAAAACTATTTAGGCAACAATCACCAAAATAAAGCCTTAATAGCTGAAACCAAATAAACCTTTCCTCATGAAACCCCCCATAATTTAGCACCAAATATTTTTAAAATTGGACTAAAAACGCCCAAGAAATCAGTCCCCAAAGTTTATGAAAATTTCACCCCAAAATTCAACAAAACAATAGATAAAATTATGATTTTTACCTTAATCAAACGCCTCAAATAAGTTTTTGATAGTACCACAGCGTTCTCCTCAAAATTCCACGCGAGATAGGCTTTTGAATTGCTCAAATAGGACCTAAATTGGCTAATAAATTACTTCTTAAAATTCTCTAAAATTTCACTCTGAAAACAACAAAAGACAACAGCTAAAATGCAAAATTTACCTCCAACGAGTTCCCAAATCACCTTATGAACTTACCAACGCATTCCTTTTAAAAATTCCTTCATTTTGGATCTTTGAATCACTGAAATTGAGCTCAAAATGGTGGTCGTTTGTCAAATTTGGGACTTAAATCTAAAAAATTCACGGTGAACAGTAACTGCGATGATTAGTCACAACACAGTCCAAAATTTAATTTGTTTGATGCTCCGGACTCATCTGAAGTCGTAAAAACACAAACCTTGTATGAAATCTCATTGGAAATGACATTTTGGATTCAACGGTGTTGTTGAAATTCCCATCATAGATCGTTATAATCATATGTGTGTCCTACCTCCAAATATCAAAATCCACCAAGGGGGTCAAAATGAACCCAAAAGCCTCGAGAAACGAACATAAGGTCTTTCTAGACTAAACTCGATGTTACAGAGCTAACCACTCTATCAGAATTTCCATCCAGGCACATTCCCAAGAATGTTGACCAAAGTCAACTTTACGCCAAGTTTCAAAGGCTAAAGCGTCAAATGGCCCCAAACTCATACTGATTGCTTCGATACTCGTGTCAACTATGCTACTAGCCCAATTTGACCATTCCGGAGCTGATGGAACAATCAATATGGAATTTCGAGATTATTTTCCTGAAGTTATGACCAAAGTCAACTTTTCAAGTTATAAAAGCTCCAAAATAGAGAAACGAGCCTAAAACCCAAATGAATGATCAAGCGATCGAGTTACCGGCGCCAATAGGTCATAAATGACCTGAAGTCGCTACAGGAATGCTCTAAATGATAAAATGGAAGTATTATAAGGAAAATGACTTAGAGGTTCATTACAATATCCACTATTAAAAGAACTTTCGTCCGCGTAAGTAAAGATAATGATCTACCTGAAGGCTCAAATAAGCTAGGGAACTGCTCCCACATATCCTTCTCGGTCTTCCAGGTATCCTCCTCGATAAGATAGTGCCGCCACTGGACCTTAACCACAGGGATGGACTTGGAACGATGCTGGCGAACATCTCTGGCCAATTTAGCAAATCAGCTCCTCAACAAAGGTAAGACGATTATCCAATTCAACAGAATCATAACGAAGCATATGAGACTCATCTCGGATGTATTGACGTAGCATAAAAACATGAAAAAATGAATATATAGCCGAAAATGTTGGAGGTAGATCCAACTCATAAGCAACCTCTCCAACTCTCCTCAAAATCTTAAAAGGCCCAAAATACCCGAGGCTAAGCTTACCCCGCCTTCCGAATCTCATCACGCCCTTGAAGGGTAACCTCTGCAAGAATACCCGATCTCCAACCTTGAAGCACAAAGGTCGATACATACGATCAACATAACTTTAATGTCTAACCTGAGCCGTCCACAGTCTATCCTGAATAATTTGGACCCTAGCTAAGGAATCCTATAGTAAATAGTATCATGTGGCCCAGGATCTGAAGACTTGAACCAACCAACCGGAGTGCGACAACGCCTACCATATAAGGCCTCGAACGGTGCCATCTGAATACTAGAGTGGTAGCTATTGTTGTATGCAAACTCCGCTAGAGCCAAGTACTACTCCCAATAATCCCCAAACTCTAACACACAAGCTCGCAGCATATCATTCAAAATCTGAATAGTGCGCTCTGACTGGCCATCAGTCTGTGGATGAAATGACGTGCTAAGATCAACCCGGGTGCCCAACTCTCTCTGAAAAGCTCTCTAGAAACTAGAGGTAAATTGACACCCCCAATCTAATATGATAGACACTGGTACTCCATCTTATTCTAAGAAAGCCTGGCCTTCCTCCCCCCGCAATACCAACTCTCGAAGCTCCACCAATGCTCTATCCTCAAACTGTCAGCCATGAATCTGGTCCAATAGAGACAACCAAGCTCCCACAAAAGCCAAAATCGATCTAGAATCTGAGATATCCAACCTGACCATCCTATTAGCCAAAGACTAGATTTCCAAGGCTAGGGGTCGCTCCATAGTAGGAAAGTAAGCTAAACTACCTATATTCCCCGCTTTCTAGATCAAGGTGTCCGCTACTACATTCGCCTTGCCTAGATAGTAGAGGATAGAGATGTCATAATCTACTAACAGCTCAATCCAGCGCCGCTATCTAGAATTAAGGTCCCTCTGACTCATAATGTACTATAGGTTGTGGTGATCTGTATATTTCTCACAATGGACCCTATATAAGTAGTGCCTTTACATCTTGAGAGAAAAACTACTATCGCCAACTCTAAATCATGAGTGGGGTAGTTGCTCGGCACCGCTGCACTAGAACACACCCAAGACCTACACCAGATGCATCACAACATACTGAAAAGCTTTCACCCTCAACCAGAAGAGTCAAAATAGGAGCTGTGGTAAGAAACTCCTTGAGCCTCTGAAAGCTCGACTCACACACCTCAGACCATACAAAGGGAATATCCTGATGGGTCAAACTAGTTAATGGGGTTGCAATGGTGGAGAAACCCTCTATGAAGCGTCGATAATAACCAGCCAATCTGATGAAGCTCTGAATCTCTATAACTGATGTGGGCCTAGCTCAACCATGAATAGCCTCAATCTTCACGGGATCTACCATGATACCCTCTTTGGACACTACGTGTCCCAAGAATGTCACATACTCTAATCAAAACTCGCACTTTGAGAACTTAACATATCTGCTGATCTCTCAAAGTCTGCAGCACAATCCTCAAATGTTGCGCATGCTCCTCTCTACTCCACGAGTATACTATTATATCATCCATGAATATGATCATAAAGGAGTCAAGATAAGGCCTAAATACTCAAGTCATAAGGTCCATAAACGCTACGGGGGCATTGGTAAGCCCGAAAAACATCACAAGGAACTCGTAATGTCCATAATGAGTCCAAAAAGCAGTCTTAAGGATGTCGGCAGCTATAATCCTCAACTGGTGGTAGTCGGACGTCATGTAAATCTTAGAAAACATGGCGCCACCCTAAAGCTGGCCGAATAAATTATCAATACAAGGCATGGGGTAAGGATTTTTCACCGTCACCTTGTTCAGCTGCCTGCAGTTAACACACATCCGCATAGTCTCATCCTTCTTCTTAACAAATAGGACAGGAGCACCCCATGTCGACACACTTGGATGAATAAAGCTCTTACCTAGGAGATCCTCAAGCTGCACACTAAGCTCCTTGAGCTCTGCGGGGGTCATACGGTAAGGTAGAATAGAAATGGGCTTGTTGCCCGTCTCCACGTCTATAGTAAAGTCAATATCTCTCTTTGGGGGTAGATCAGGTAGGTCGGTAGGAAAGACATCGGTAAACTCTCAAACCACATGAATTGAACAACAGAAGGGGCCTTGCTGGACAGATCACCAAGTTTAAAAGATTTTTTTATTGTTGTTAAAATGTCATGCCATATTTTTAACGCCATTTACTTTGAATAAATTTATTTTTATTTATTAGTTATATTAAAAATAAGATTGCATTTGCATTCATCTATTTTATCATAACAAGAGATCAATGAAAACAAATATTTTTTACTTTAAGTATTAACTATTCATTCTAAATTATTTTTTATTTTTGATTGTTTACTTTAGCATATTTTTCAATTATTACATTTAACATTAACTATTTATTCTAAATCATTCATTTTTAAAGTTGTTAAAGAATGTGCAAAATGCACACTCTTAATAGGATGTCATGTCACATTTTTTTTCTTTTTTAACAATTATTTTTTTCTTCTTTTGATTTTTATATATGCGCTCATATAATTATTTTAATTCTAGATTCTCAATAGAAGTGAAATTTAGTTTCTGCTATCTCTATCCATATTTATATCTTTGCTTGCCCAGTATTAATTTAACACACCTGTCAAGAACTAATAAATAAAATGATAATTTTACTATATTACTTTATGAATATATAAATTTAATGTTTTGAAAAATGCATTGACAAATGACTATGATTAATAATAAGAGTGATTTGAGAATTAAATAATAAATTATCTCTTGATTTGTTAAAGTAAAAATAAAAAATTATTTATAATATAATGAATAAATAAAAATGGACGAGGGGAATAGTTGCTAGGAAAAAAAGTCCGTAAAATGAATCAGTTGATACAATACTCTTGATTTTTGATGAGTACGTGAAAATTGTTCACTAACGTCACATTTTTTTCTCTTTTTTTTTTCTCGTTCACTTTACTTGTTTTTAATGTGCACTTTACACATTCTTTAAGAACTTAAAGAATGATTTAGAATAAATTAATGTTAAACATAGTCATAATAAAATAAATATCTCGTAATAATAAAAAAATAAATTGTCTTTCTCTTGATATGCTTTAGTGAATAACTAAAAAACGAAAAAATATTTTAGATGAATAATTAATACTAAAAGTAAAAATAAAATTATTTTTATCTTTCTCTTGATTTGATAAATAGCTAAATACAAATGCAATTTTATTTTTAATATAATAAACAACTAAAGGTAAATTTATTTGAAGTAAATAGAGTGAAAAATGTGACTTGACATTTTAAACAATAATAAAAATTCCTTCTTAAAAGAAATATGAAAAAAGGTAATAATTACTTTATTGGATATAAAATATGAATGATTTAAAAGAGTTAAAAAACATATTTTAAAACAGAAAATAGAATAATGTGACATGTCATCCCATTAGGAGAGAGATGTTTTATTGTGTCGAGTATATTTTGAGAAAAATAAAAATAGTTAAGTGATATTGTAGTCCTAAGAGAAACAAAAGTAATATTCCTAGGTAATTTTTTCAAACATGGGTGACTGTTTAAGGAAATTACTCTAGAAAAGTGTTATATTTTTCCTTTATACTTTTTTGATATATTTATCCCTGCCATCCAACTTTGGACACATATTTTTCCTTGGTCAATTAAGTCTCATGTTCTCCCTTTTATTATCTTACATGGAGCCTATGTGGCACACTTATATATATAATTTTTTAAATTTAATTATTATACCCAACTCAATATTATATCCAGTGGCGGATTCAGGATTTTCATTAAGGAGATCAGAAAAAAATATGTAGTATGAACTTGGGACCTCAAGGTTAGTTTTGAACCCCTAAACCACTAAGCCAACCTCTAATCTTATATTCAAAAGGTTCAAAATTAATATATAGACACAAAATTTCTTTAAAATACCATATATATATATATATATATATATATATATATATATAATGTAATTTTATACCGAGTAGGTTCGGGTGAATTCCCTCAATTACCTCTAGGCCGGCCCTGATTATACCCACCCATTAATCAATAAAAAGCTCTCCCAATACTCTTATTTCACTGTAAAGAAAGAGCTAGAAGTTTCGACTCAGCACAATTTGATCAGGAAGTATCTACCTATTTCTAATAATAATGCTAAATTTTGTATTGAAAAAGTGCTGGAATAGAAAGAAGTCAAAACCATAAGCCACAAAACATCAGAGACTCCCCAAAAAACTAGCACTAATTTTCTTATTAAAAAATGACCCAATAGCTAATGGAAAATGAAGAAGCATCAGATTTAGCTTTTCACATATCATTAAATCTCATAATGGAAAACACTTGATACTATTTTTTATGAAGTGTGTAATGACCCTCCAGGTCATTTTTGAATTAAATTATTCATTTTTTTCATTTAGAGCATTTCGACAACGACCTAAGTCATTTATGGCTTGTTGGCATTGATTGTTCGGTCGTCTGATTGTTCGTTTGGATTTTAGGCCCGTTTTCCTGTTTTGGAGCTTTTATAACTTTAAAAAGTGATTTTGGTCATTACTTTAGGTAAACAACCTCAGAACGGAATTCTAACAATTTCATCAACTCTGGAATGACCAAATTAGGTTAGTAGCATAGTTGACAAGAATATCGAGGCAATCGGTTCAAGTTTGGGGCCATTTGGCGCTTTAGCCCTAGAAATTTGGCCTATGGTTGATTTTGGTAAATATTTTTGAAAAGCGCGCTCAGATAAAAATTACGTCAGTGCGGTTAGTTCTAGAATATTGATTTTGGTCTAGAACGACTCTTTGTTCGCTTTCTGAGGCTTCTAGTCTAATTCTGAGGCCCGTTGTGGAATTTGGCTCAAAATGACACTTGGGTATGGAACCCACTTTTCAGTAAAATGACCTTGTATGAGAATTTTGAATGCGCCATTGAATCCAAAATGTCGAATTTGGTGGGATAGCATATCTCGTTTGCGCGCACGGGATTCTGAATGAATTTTGAGCACCTCGTTGGAGATTTGGACTTGGCCAAAGTATCCTGTTGTAGCATTTGCTGGTGCAGGCCTCCCTTGTCCTTTGCGTTTGCGAACTTTCTTAGTCATGATCGTGACCTCAGCCTTGTTAAGCTTTCACGATCGCGAGGTCCCCTTCGCAATCGCGAAGGGCAGGGGCAGAGCCATATGGTGGCTAGGGGTTCATCTGAATCCCCTTCGGTGAAAAATTATATTATTTTTACATGGTTAAAATAATTTTTATATATAAATAGTAGATGTCGAACTCTCTTCGATTAGTTCCTGCATCTACTTGTTCAGATTTTGAACCTCCTTATTGAAATTTCTGGCTCTACCACTGGCGAAAGGTATCCTGCCAGTGTCTCGCGATCGCGATGAGCGATTCTATGGTCTTTTTAATTAAGGTCAGAGATGGGAAACCACCCATTTGCAGAATTTCAAACCTCCATGTGTCACTCGCCTATCAAGGAAAATCAGTAATTCAAAGCTTAAAACATCCGAAATTATCGTGACTACGTGGGTTGGTGTTCGAAAATAGTTGGAGACTCTTTGGCTGAGGTAAAATCCCCTTATAATCTGCCGTCCTTAGTGCATGTCTTAGTTTAAATGGTGATTTTATGCATGTTGGTTGCTGGGGATGATTCTTGTCTCGAATTATGTTCCTTTTTGGAACACAAGTTTGGGGTAGTGTTAAGACCTTTTTACAAAGTCAATTTCATAATTTAAGAAGCAAGCCCCACATTCTTGTTTTTGACTTCGAAATTGGCTCATCTCCAAATTTAGTAATTTTGTTGTTAAAATGATCGTGTGAATATTGTGATTCAATTTTTGATAGCGTGACAACGTTTTGAGGTCGTTCGAAAGGGAAAAGCTTCAATTTTTTGAATTGAAGCACGCACGGTCGACCTATAAGTAGGCTACGAATTTCTCCTACTTAGACTGAGCATGTTTAGGCATTTGTATACTGAATTGTATGAGTTTGGAGATGTTTTGGGTGACAAGCATGCTAAATTCCTAGAATTCATGTCCTAGGCTTTATTTTGGGGGAAATTTGGACTATTAAAGCATGTCTCCTATTATTTTTGATCATCCATACCGTGTGTTGTGTACTGTGCCTTTGGTTTATGCCTCTGGAAGCATGTTTGGCCTTAGTCTAGGCTTAGACTAGTGATTGCCATAAACTTGCGTGGTTTTGGTACTATTAGGCCTTGGAATTCTCCGACGTCGCTTCGAATGGCTTATTTCCCTGTAGACTGATATAGTAGACTTGAGTCTGATAGTCTGGGCCTTATCTAGACGTAACACAGCTTTGGGACCTTATATCCATAATTCCCTGATTTCACTGGCTTCGTATCACATGATTCTTGGTTCTGAAAGTCTATTCATTGATGCTAGTTTGATGTGGTTTGGGCTTGTAACACCCCCCTAAAAACATTGTATGTAGTGTTTCAATTCTCGATGAAAATGATACTATTTCTGTATTTTGGACATAACTCTTCATAGGATAGTTCAAATTAGGTGATTGAAATAGCTGAATAACCCCAACATCACTATCTACACTTTCGTAAAGACCATAACTTAAGATTTAGAGGCTAAGTTGGTCAAATAAATTAATTTTTACAAAACCTGGTGCCGTGACGAAATGGAGTATTTGTAGAAGAAAAATCATATCTCACTGTAGTATAATTCAATTCGGTTGATTCTTGAATGACATGAGAGGAAACTTCTAGAACTACAATTCATATGAAGACACCAAATCCTAATTAGGAAGTTATCTTTTTCAAACGTAGCTCCAAAAAAAGGTATTCCATAAAAAGAAGATTCATCTCACAAATCATGGAAGATCTAGATCCATTTGACATCACCTATGACATCAATAGTCCTCCATTTGACATCACCTATGACATCATAATTCTCCATTGAATTTTCAAGATCATTCTTTTTAATTATTTTATTTATTGTTAGGTCCCTCCTTCACACCTATAAATACCACTTATTTCCTCATTTTGTTCATCAAGCTTTCTCAAGCAACTCTTCTCTCTATACACTTCTTTACTCATTCTCAAATATAGTTTTAGTTTTTAGTAATGTAGAAATACTATTCCGATGATTCATATTCTCCGGATAGTGCACGAAATGCTCTGGTGAGGAAAAAAGGCTAAGGGTTCAAAAGTGTTCATTGAGTCCTTCGATTCTGAGTAAAGCTTCGGATTCCAGGTGTGTAAGGCTTCAATGAGAGTATTTCTTCCACTCTCATGCCTAAAATATTTGATTATATGATAAATTATGTTTATTTACCCAAATTCTCTTCAAGCTTTACTTTAAGGTATGTGGATGTTTATCCATGGGTTCTTCTACCCATGGAGTCCAAAACTCTTTCAACTAAATCTCTTGAAATCAAGTAAGATTTTATTATGGGTAATTCTTAGTTCTACTTAATAGCATGATTCATGGTTAAACTAATGATTATTGATCTATTTTGATGCAAAAATGATTTCATATGTATGAATTTATGGTTTGCAAGTATTTTCTCTACTTAGCTCTTTAAAGGTTCTTGAAATTCACGGTGGGTTGTTTAAAGCATGATTTAATTTATGGATTCATAGTGTTTATGCATAAGTCTATTTATATACATGTTTGAAAGTTGAAGTGAATAGCACCCACCTAGTTTTACTATGTTTTCAATAAAGTTTAACTTGAAAGCTATGACTCCAAATGAATGTTTATGAAAGCAATGTCTATGATCAAAAGAGAGTCTTATGAAATAAAAGAATGATGTATTATTTATGCAATAAGGACAACTCTTGCATATTTGAATCAACAAAGATTTTAATGAGTTATTCTACTGAATATGATGTTTTGAATTCTGAAGCTATATGCTATGACTATATTGAAGTATTAAACTATTACGTGTGATTTGACTTAGCACCAAATGGGGCATTAAGGTCGGATTCGGTAAGAGAATCCTAGTAGCAACCCCTTGTCTCATTAACTATGTGCCAACATAGGAGCCCTTGCAGTCTTAAGCTAGAGGATCCACGAAATCCCTTAAAGTTAAAGTTAAGGAATGAATGTAAATTGACGGAGTTCTAACCTAGGCATGTAGACTTCTCGCCCAATGTAGGGGGGTATGTTTGATTTCATGTAATAGCTCACATGGTCTTAATATCAGTTATAGTCATCTTCCCACATATGTATGATTTTAAATGATATCTACTTGATTACTCATACATCCACTCATTTATGTACTTTACCTTATAAATGTCCTAAATGTTTTACATTGTATTGCATTCCTACATACTTAGTACTTTCAAAGTAATAATGCATACTCTTTTGCCTACATGATATTACCATGTAGGGACCAATGCTTCTCATCGTTCTCCTCCACATGGCTAGTTGAGATTTCGTTTAAAGGCTACTTTTGGTGTGTTCCCATGTTTCGGGAACAATACTCATTTGTATTTCTATCTTATGATATGTTGAGACCTTTAGACTCTTACTATTGCAATTCATTCTATTTTGATTGAGGATGAGCTAGGGACTTGTCTTATTCCCCGGTAAATCTAAAAGTTAGAGGTATTATTGGCCATATGTAAGCTAAAAATTTACTATTATGATTTCCATTTTTTGTTTTATGATCATTACCTATGAAAAGCTAAATGAATACTAAGATGCTTATTTTGATGTATTTTCGGGGTCCTCATTCGCCGTGTCACGTCTAGGCCTAAGGCTTGAGTCGTGACAGGGCTGGAGTGATTTATTGATGGCACTCAAATTGGTGGTACTCCCCATGATGATCGGTTGCCCGCTGATCTTAATTCTCACCAATTCGCCTCTACTAATGGTTCAAGTCCCCAAATCACTCCATCAGGCGGGGTTTATGTCCTTGCCTAGGTATTATTACCTCGATTCAAGTCCCTAGACTTACTTAGTTGTGGTTCAATTCCAACGCCGCTATCAGCCTAAGTTCAAGCCCATAGCTACTTATTAGCCTTAGTTCAAGTCCCTAGCTACTATTACCTTTGTTCAAGTTCTTGATCTCTTTTATACGTGGTTTAAGTCCATGATTATCCAAATCTGGGTTCAAGTCCTTGGTTACTTTTAAATCTCAGTTCAAGTCCCTAATCCTCTCATATTTCTTTGATTCAAGTCCTTAACCCATTCATGTTTTAGGTTAAAGCTTCAGGTCCTTGGATTGGCCCGATTCAAGTCTATGGGATATTGTGATGCTGTTAGTACTACATCGGATTTCTTCATCTTAATTCAACTATCTTTTCTCTTATCGGGCTTATGGGGGTCTATTTAAATTATTATTTTTAGACTGGTGCACGAGCGTACCCGTCGAATTTATGGGATCTCAACGAATTTAGCTAGTTACTCTATTTCTCCTTGTGCATGAGTATGCTCATGTACATACCTAGATTGTTTCTTGTTACTGTCTCTAGTTGTCTTAGTTTCTGCATTTTAGTTTACTTTTGCTTTTCTTGCTCAGTCGGCCTATGATGCCTACTGGTACCTATTATTTTGGTACTCATACTACACTCTACATTTATTTTCGTGATGCAGGTCCGAGTAATAACTATCAACTTTGATCTCGAGCCAGATGCAGTCTTGATCGGAGGCGAGGGTAAGCACACAACGTTCTTGATTTATCCGTCTCCCTATATATATATATATATATATATATATATTGTCTGTCTTTAGCTTTTTGAGACAGTCTGGTCTCTGTGGTCCACTTTTGGGACTTGTACTCATTTTGTAGTAGCTCCGTACATGTGACTTTCAGGTTCTGGGAGGGATCTTTTATTTGTATATAGTTATTTTGTTTTGCTTCTGCCTGTTCATTTGTGTTCCTATTATTTCATTACTATTTTTAATTTTAAATTGTGTGTTTTTTACACAGGTATCCCATTACTCATAGTTCTGGGATATGAGTTGGCTTGCAAGTGAACCCATTCCAAATTTCGATCCAATCAAATGATCGGAGGCTCTACTAGTGGGTCATAATAGGCGCCATATGACCTAAAAAATTGGGTCATGACAAAGTGTTTAGTCCATTGCTTCCCACCTAATTTTGTGTTTGGTTTAAAACTCTACAAATTTTCTTTTCCAATTATACTCTTGAATTATTATGTGATATTCTATTTAATGTATTTTGGTCAAGATTTTTTTTGACTAAAAGACCTATTAGAACCAATTTATTAATAAAAAAATAAGTACAAATGGACTTAGCCCAAAGTGCTAAGCCCATATAATCAACAAACTGAAGTAACTAAAAGGAAAGAAAATTAAAGCAAATAAAAGGCAAGTGAAAATGTCAGTCCTTCTAGATTCTCCGGTAACATCTCCATCACGATCCCTCTTCCATCGATGAGCCATGGAGCTCCCCAAATCGAACTTGAGCTCCCAGCTGCAACCTCACAATCGTATATCAGCAACTGAGGTGGGTGAAAAAGTGTCTGACAGATCGAAACATTGATCAACAGTAAGAGCAGGTACCCACTGTCTCGATCTTTAACTCTCTTGTTATGTCAAGGATGATCTTTCTTCCGTTGTAGGTCTCAGGGTCAAGAAACTCAGTTGAATGCTTCGTCGATGTCAATAATGGTAAGTTTTTTCCTCATCCATCAAATCTACTCCCAATGGGTTGAATCCCACAATGGAATTTGTTATACCCCGTATTTTTGAACGTTGGAATATTTTACGCTAATTGAGATAAGTTTAAGGACAAGATTATTTTGAGATATGAGATAGAGAGTTTTAATTCCTGATTTTAATTAAGTGTACGAATTGCTTATAAATTTTATTTGGTATAGAAATATTAATGGAGACTAGGGATTAATTAACCATGATTAGATTATTAAGTGGGAATTAGTAATTAATTATGATTAATTAACTTAATTAGACCACTAAGTGGGCTCCACCAAGATATGTGGTAGAATTTAATTGGCGTGTGGGTATACTGGGACACATGTCAACAAATGGACATATGTCACTCCATAAGGAAACATACTTAAGCTAAGTTGATGACTAATGAAACCATTTCATCATTCTTTAACCAAAAAAAAAGAAAATGATTATAAAGATAGAGAGAGGAGCTCTCGGCCATGGCTGACCATGGAGAGGTCCAAACTTGGTAATTAAAATTAGTTTTCTTCAATTATTCCAAGCAATTGGAAGGTCTATAGTAATGTGAAGTAGCCATTGGAGCAACCAAAAATATTTATTCTTTCAATTCACAAGTTTCAGCCAAGTTGAGGGGCCAAGCTGTTAAGGTAAGGTTTGATCAATTTTTACACATTTTATTAGGTATTTGGGACTTATTGAAATTTATTAAATGAGAATTGAATATATGAAATTATATACGCTGATGTTGAAGTGTTGTTGAAACCGTGTAGGGGTTGTTTTTATTTAGAAATGGTGAATCAATTTTAATTAACATTTTGGTTGTTTTTGTCATGGATTATATGATGAGAGTGAAGAAATATGATGGTTAGAGTTGAAATCATTTTTATTTAATTAATGGGCTGTTTTGGATGTGTTATTGTTCTTGTTGAATGGAGGAATTAAGAGTTAAAATTTATATTGTGTTGATTGTAAATAATGGGCTGCCTTAATCCAGAAATTATGGAATTAATCATAACTATTGTTGATGTTATTGTTGTGGCTTATTATATAATGAAAATGGAAGAATTTGATATTTCAAATTGGAGTTGTAATTATTTTAAGGGCTGGCTGTAACGTATGGCTGTTTGTGTTGAATTGAAGGATGAAGTGTAGTTATGATTATGCATTGTATGGTTATAATTGTTGGGCTATTATAAATCATTTCGATAGAGTGTGGTGGCTGTGACCTATTAGGAGTAATTCGATAGCATCATAGTCGTTATGTTGATGATTAATGACAGTCAAATGTTATGTGGGTTGTTCGGTGTATTTTTGAATCTCGTCTTGGCTAGTCTTAATATGGAATTTGAACGTGTGATTGTTGATGCTACTTGGTTGTTGTATGGCTGTCTCGGATGTGGGAGAGTGAATAATATAGGGGAGGTGCTGTCCAATTATCTAGAAATAACTTACTAACAATAAAATACGTTTTATACCTTTCCATAGCTTAACCATAGTGTTGAACGTCTTAATATAGGTTGAGACACTACGGATAGCGTATACATATTGTGTTACGGATAAGCATTGAAGGTATGTAAAGTTATCCTTTCTTTCTTTTGATATGTCTTAGATATAAGTGATTTATGATATAAGCTTTGGGGTAATTCCATTCATAGGTTCTGAATATGATTCATGATTTTTATTTACTTCAGGATGTTAAAACTCTTAAAGTAGTTGAGCTAATGCCCTTGTGTCTCCTCTACGTTGGACAGTAGTTGGTATGTGAAAGTCCATATTCTTAAAGACTATAATAATTAATGTCCTTAACTTTTATAAGTTGTCTCGTGTTATCTTGATATATGTTTATGATCCCTGAAGCTTTATTTAATATAGTTCATAATGACATTTAAAGAGTACTGAACATGACTATCGCCTTGATACTCAAGTATTTATTAGCCTACTTATCTATTGAGTTTCAAATAATGATCTAAATTCATATGGTTACTCACTACTTTACTCGTGCATACTGTCATTACATCTTTCACTGAGTCCTGGGATGGGTATCTTATCATGCACAATTTCGCTACATTATTTACCGAGTCCTATGATGGGCCGGGTACGGTATATATGTACACAACTTTATTCACCGAGTCCCTTACCAAAATACTGGGTACGGTATATGTATATGATGATATGATAATATGGTGATATGATTATGGCACTGAGTCCCATAATGGGCCGAGTACGGTGTATGATGATGATATGCATGATTTGTTTCGAAAGGCACAAGTACAGTGAGTTCTTGATTATCATACTTGTCTCTTGGACTCTCTACTTCAATTATGATCTTTCTTACTGTATTTCATATTTTATATACTCAGTACATTTCTTGTATTGACCTCTTTCCTTTAGGGGGAGGGGGCTGCATTTAATGCCCGCAGGTACAGATACTCGATTTGGGGATCCGCCAGCTTAGGATTTCCATTCAGCTTTTTTGGAGTACTTTATTGTCTTAGAGCCTAAACTTTTGGTACAGATCCTTTTGATGTATATATTTATTTATCCAAGGGTACGATGGAGCCCTATCCCATCATATGCTACTGTTAATACTCTTAGAGGTCTATAGACATATGTATGGGTTGTGTATGGATGTTGTTTGGTTGTGTTAGCATGACTTATTTTGGGACATTCCCGTACGTAGTGGCAGCCTTGTTGACTTGCTTGTATAGATATATTTTGAGATATTGTGTGTAGTGGAAGCCTTGTTGGTTTGTGTATATATATGTAGTGGGACATTCCCACATGCTATGACAGCCTCATCAGCTTACGTACTATGTTACCCGTTGATAGTTGTGACTCCTCAGGAGACAGGTTGCCTGATATATATATATTTATGTGATAGTTCTGAGACTAAGTTTTGGGTCTTTATAAGTTCCATATTATGTTTAGTTATGGATTGATCATACAGCTAACATGTGTATATACTAGTGTCCAGCTCTGGCACCAATCACGGCCTACGGGGTTGAGTCGTGACAAAAGTGGTATTAGAGCAGTTCATCCTCGGAGTGTATGTAGACCGTGTCTGGTAGAGTCTTGTTTATTGGTGTGTTGTGCACCACATCTATAAATAGGAAGCTACAGGACATTTAGGATGTTATCCTTCCTTCTTACTCTAGATCTTGCAATAGAGCTATGTTTTCAGGATAATCCCTCCCTAACAAATTATTATGTTTACAACTATGCCTCCAAAGAAAGCGACATCTACCCAGAAGGGTAAATCAGTAGTAGGAGAGACTAGTCAGACTCAAAGAGTTACTAGGGCCCGTGCCCAGTCTATACCCGAGATTATATTTCAGTCAGTGAGCTCTGCTACACCACTACCTCCAAAGGAGCTTAGAGCAGCAGCAGCTGTAGATCAGAGGGCTGCTCCACTGCTAACTCCTAAGGCCCTAGTACCTAAGCCTCCAGCTCCTTAGCTAGGGGAGAAGGATAGGTCCATAAGCGACGCAGTTCAATTACTGACCAAATTAGCGGCAAGGCAGGCTCGCAGGCATGGATTAGGGGTTGACTATGTGGATAAACATGATAGTTTAAGGGCTCGTGACTTCTTGAATTGTAATCTCGTAGAGTTCTATGGGTCAAAGCCCATGGAGGATTCGCAAGAGTTTATTCGTTAGATGCAGCGTATGCTGAGGATAATTAGAGCTTCTAAGACTGAGTCTGTTGAATTAGCTTCATATCGGTTGCGTCATGTAGTTTTTAATTGGTATGAGTTCTGGGAGTTGTCTAGGGGCTTGGCTGATCCTCCAGCGGTATGGGATATATTTGTGAAGGCCTTCCTTAGCCACTTTCTACCTCCGAAGATGAGGCGAGCCAGAGTTGATAGATTCTTATATTTGAGGTAGAATGGCAGGAGTGTTTGAGATTATAGTCTTGAGTTTGATTCATTGGTGAGACACGCACCCACTATTTTGGTTAATATGGCTGATAGAGTGCATCATTATGTAATGGGGCTAGATCGTTATTTGATTGATAGTTTTATGGTAATGGCCTCTCATCTAGGTATGGATATTACTCGAGTACAGGCATATGCACAAGGGGAAGAGGAGCTTCACAGAGGACGTCAGCCCGATAGGGATCATGATAGAGGCCAATATAAAAGAGCTAGATGGGCTGGGTATTCTAGCGAGTTTCGAGGTGGGTAGCCTCAGCAGTACAATAGATATCCTTCTTAGTCAGCCCAGAGTGCACCTCCACAGTTCACATGTAGTATATTCAATAGCACAAGGTATTCAGGAGCCGATCAGAGCTCCAGGGTTTCAGGTTTATAGATAAATAAGGGTTCGCGCTAGTTGAGGCCATATTTGCCTTGGTGCTCTTATTGTAGTAGGCCTCATTTTGAGGAATGCCATTTTTCCACAGGTAATTATTTTACTTACGGACGTCAAGGCCATATCATGACGGAGTATCTATTAAGGGGTAATCTAAGTGGTGCAGCTCAGTATACTGTGGCTATGCGCCCTATGGGGCAGGGCATTTAGATACTAGCAGGTCGTGGTAGAGGCCATGGTGGGGCTTTCAGTTCTTGCGGTCCTTTGAACTGCATATATGCCTTGGCTAATAGACAGGACCAAGAGGCATCACCAAATATGGTTACATGTATATTATCAATTTTCTCTCGGGATGCATATGCATTGATAGATTCAGGCTCTACCTTATCATATATATATCCCTTTGTTGCTAGTAGAATCAGAATAAAACCTGAATTGATAAAACTATTTGAGGTAGCTACACCAGTAGAAGATTCTGTTATAGTCAAGCAGGTATATAAAGATTGTTCAGTGATTATATATAGTCTTCACACTAAGGCAGATTTGATAGAGTTAGATATGATAGAATTTGATGTTATTATGGATATGGATTGGTTAGCTTCTTGTTATGCTAATATTGATTATAGAGAAAAAGTTGTTCGGTTTCAGTTCCCAAGGGAGTCAATTATAGAATGGCTAGGGAATACAGCATCGCCGAGGGATAAGGTCATTTCATACCTCAAGGCAAGAAAGATGGTTAGAAAGGGTTATATTTATCATTCGTGTGTATAAATTGGAAGCAGAAGTACCGACTTTTTAGTCAGTTCTGGTAGTTAATGAATTTCTAGATGAACTTCTAGGTCTTCCTCCTAAATGAGAGATAGAGTTCACTATAGATGTATTGCCAAATACTCAACCTATATCTATTCCTCCCTACAGAATGGAACCCGCAGAGCTGAAGGAGTTGAAAGAGCAACTGAGAGACTTGTTATGGCTGGGGAATACAAAACTCGTTATGTTGATGATTAACAAAAGTCAGTGTTATATGGGTTGTTCGGAGTATTCTTGAATCTCGTCTTAGCTAGTCTTAATATGGCATTTAAATGTGTGATTATTGATGCTACTTGTTTGTTGTATGGCTAGCTCGGATGTGAGGAGAGTGAACGATATAGGGGAGGTATTGTCCAATTATCTAGAAATAACCTACTAACGATAAAGTACATTTTATGCCTTTCCATAGCTTAACCATAGTATTTAACGTCTTAATTAGGTTAAGACACTACGGGCAGCGTATACGTATTGTGTTACGGATAAGCATTGAAAGTATGTAAAGTTATACCTTCTTTCTTTTGGCATGTCTTAGATATAAGTAATATATGATATGAGCTTTGGAGTAATTCCATTCATAGGTTCCGAGTATGATTCATGATTTAAATTTACTTCGGGATGTTAAAACTCTTAAAGTAGTTGAGCTACTGCCCTTGAGTCTCCTATACATTGGACATAAGTTGGTATGTGAAAGTCCATATTCTTAAAGACTTTATAATGATTAATGTCCTTAATTTTTATAAGATGTCTTGTGTTATCTTTATACGTGTCTATGATCTCTGAAACTTTATTTAATATAGTTCATAATGACATTTAAAGAGTACTGAATATGACTATCGCCTTGATACTCAAGTATTAATTAGTCTACTTATCTATTGAGTTTCAAATGATGATCTAAATACATATGGTTACTTACTACTCTACTCTTGCATACTGTAATTACATCTTTCATCGAGTCCTAGGTCAGATATGTTATCATGCATAGTTTTGCTTCATCATTCACCGAGTCCCATGATGGGTCAGGTACGGTATACATGTACACGACTTTATTCACAAGTCCCTTACCAGAGGGCTGGGTATGGTATATGTATATGATGATTCGATAATATGGTGATATGATTATGGCACCGAGTCCCATAATGGGTCGGATATGGTATATGATTATAATATGCATGATTTTTTTCGTAAGGCACAAGTACAGTGAGTTCTTGATTATCATATTTGTCTCTTGGACTCTCTACTTCAATTATGATCTTTCTTATTGTATTTCATATTTTATATACTCAGTATATTTCTTGTATTGACCCCCTTTCTTTGGGGGGAGGGGGCTGCTTTTAATGCCTGCAGGTACAGATACTCGATTTGGGGATCCGCCAGCTTAGGATTTCCATTCAGCTTTTTTGGAGTACTTCATTGTCTCGGAGCCTAAACTTTTGGTACAGATCCTTTTGATGTATATATTTATTTATCCAAGGGTATGATGGGGCCCTATCCCATCATATGCTACTGTTAATACTCTTAGAGGTCTATAGACATATGTGTGGGTTGTGTATGGATGTTGTTCGATTGTGTTAGCATGACTTATTTTGGGACATTTCCGTATGTAGTGGCAGCCTTGTCGACTTGCTTGTATATGTATATTTTGATATGTTATGTGTAGTGACAGCCTTATCGGCTTGCGTATATATATATATAGTGGAACGTTCCCACATGTTATTACAGTTTCGCCGGCTTATGTACTATATTACCCATTGATAGTTGTGACTCCTTAGGAGATAGATTTCCTAATATATATATATTTATGCGATAGTTCTGAGACTAGGTTTTCGATCTTTATAGGTTCTATATTATATTTAGTTGTAGATTGATCATATAGATAATAGGTGTATATGTGAGTGTCCATCTCGGGCACCAGTCACGCCCTATGAGGTTGGGTCGTGACAGAATTAATAGCACCACTTGAGCTTAGATCTTTAAGAGAGTCATTGACTTTTTAAACACGATGTTAACGCAGGAACTCTCTAGGCACTCAAATTCCAAAGCGGACTTTACTAGAACAGTTGAAACAGATCTCAGGTACACAACTCCATCTACTATATTAAATTTTGTATTGCTGAATCAATAACATCGTAAAATATATCCTAGACATATACAATCATAATACCACTTGTTCTGGTTTTATATCATATGTGACACCTAAATATTTCACCAGGTGCATGATATGTAATCAAATGAATCTAATTCATATTGAAGTGGTATATAGCCCTGCTTAGATTCAGAAAATTTTAGTAGTTATTTTAGGAAATCTATATATTGTTAGACAGAAGCAGACAAGTCTGTCTTGTTCTCTGATTTGGAAACCCATACTTGTCTGCATTTATAATAACTTTCCCTTTTGTAGGCACTTCTTGAAACTGTTTATATTTTAAAGTGCCTACGAAATAAAAAACTAGGTTAGCAAAAAAAATCAGCAAGACTATTTTCCTCCCTTAAATAGTGTTGTACTCTTACAGTCATCAAGCCCCTCAGTCTATTAATGGAGTTGACTTTGAAAGTAACACTCCATGGAACATCCCATTCTCCATTAAGCATTTTAACCAAAGCATAAGCGTTAGAATCTAATATTACTTGTATAAAACCATGTTCCTAATAGTATTGTAGACCTTCCCTCACAATAATGGTTTCAGCCACAATGCTAGAAAAATCTTCAATTTTCACCCCTTTAGACCTACAAGGTCTCCTGCTGAGTTTCTTATACAAAATGCTGCTGCACTTGGGCCAAGATTACCTCTAGATGCCCCATCTGTATTGTATTTCCACAACCCCAAAGGTGAAAGCAACCATCTAACCACTTAAGTCTGAAATACAGGCCTATATACTTCCAATAGAGCTACCATTTGGGGCAAAGTATTAGGAATGATTGTGTACTTTAATTTCATCTTAATGAAATTTCTGATAATATTACTCACATCCCAAATCACCTTGTTGATAGAGTATGTACCTCCATATAACAATGTCCTCCTCCATAGAAACCATAAGATCACATTTGGAATTGCTTGATAGACCATCTTTTGTCTAGGATTATCATTTATGTCCCACCATTTCCTTATCACTTACTTCACCTGAACCTGTGGTCCTAATAAGCCAGCTACATTAGAGAAATAAGTCCACACAATGCTAGGGGTTTCCCCTTTTAAAAATAAATGCTCTACTATCTCCCTTGCTAGAACCTCATAACACCCACACATTGGTGAGGTATTTGAATTCCATTGTGCCATTAGAGTGGCAACTAGTATTCTATTTGTCTACACCTTCCAAGCCAAGAATGAAATTTTGAAAGGAATACCTTGTACCCATAACTTTTTGTAAAAATCATTCTCCTCTTTTTTCCTTTTAAGTAGTTTCCTGCACTTTAGACTCTGAATTTACCTGAACAAGATTTGGTCCACCAGGGCCTATCAGAAACATCATCATGTCTCACATACCTCATATTATTTTTGATATGTTCCACTACATGAGCATGCATTTGCATTTGTATCTCATCATAATCCCACCCATTTTCATTTAGAAAGATCTCAATATCATTCATGTTATGACATATTTACTGTTCTATAGGTTGTGCAAAAAGAGGATCCAGTCTTGTCCAATTATCAAACCAAATTGAAGAAGTACCACCTCTAGGTTCCCACCAAATTGTTGTTCAATAGTATCCCTATTCTTCAACATATTCTTTCATAGTTGTGATCCACCTTTTCATTGTACTAAACTTGGTATTTGCTTCTTAAAATATTTATTCCACATAAAAACATACCATAGAGAGTTTTGAGTTCTAAATCTCCACCAAAGTTTAGCATATAAGGCTTGAGACATGTCAAACATGATCTAAAACCTAAATCTCCTTCCTGTTTAGGTAAAAAAAAATTATTTCAGGTAGCCTAGTGTTTGCTCTTACTAGTGACTTTGTTACTCCAGAAAAATTTAACAAAGATTCTATGGATATATTTTAATACACAGACTGGAAGAACAATAGTAGAAAGGACATGGATATGAACACTTTGAAATACACTTCCAAGCAACACTTCTTTACCTCCATAAGATAACAATCTACCTTTCTAAACCTGTAGTTTTGCTGTAATTCTTCCAATAAGATCAGAATAATGTTCTTTTCTTTTCCTAGCATGAGTGATAGGATATCCTAGGTATTTAAAAGGGAACTAACCTCTATTAAAATCTGTACACTCCTCCACCAGAATTCTATCAATAGCAGCTACATTTTGGTGAAGATAAATGCACTTTTGTCTCTGTTAATCTTTTAGCCCGATTGAGTCTCATATTTTCTCAACACTGTCATAATATTCTTCAAAAAATACTTGTGGATTGATACAAATATAATAGTATCATGTGCATAGGGCAATGATTTATATTAGCACTCTATTTTGATATTCATATCCTTGAAATTGATTATCCTCAAATAAAGCATTTAGGGCCCTTGATCAAACTTCAGTTGTCCATATAAATAATGCAGGGGATAAAGGGTCCTTCTGTTTCACCCCTATGGTGGAATGAAAGAAACCATGTGATTTCCCATTTATTAACAGACATTACTAGTTATTGGCCAGTAATTTCAACATCAGGTCAACAAAGTTTTCAGCAAAGCCCATCTTCCTTAGCATCTTCATTAGGAAAAACCAAGAGATCCTATCATAAGCCTTAGCCATATAGGCTTAAGAATAACATTTGAAGCTTTACCCTTTTTGATATTTGTAACAATCTCATGTGTTAGTAACACATTTTCAATAATACTTCTACATTTCACGAAATCTAATTGATTTGAAGAGATTAATCTAGGTAGTAAATCTTCCAATCTATCATGAACAGCCCTACAAATGATCTTGTTGATAAAGTTGCTCAAGCTAATTGGCCTTAAATCAGAAAAAAGTGTCAATCTGATCCTTGTTGGGAAGTAAGATCAAATTAGTATGAGTAATTGACTTGGGCAGAGAGTTACCCCTAAAAAACTCTTGGACCATCTTGAAAATGTCCTGGCCTATTATCTCCCAACAACTTTGATAGAATTTACCTGTCAAACCATTAGGACCACCAACACTGTCACCATTCAGGCTGAAAACTAATTTCTTAACTTCATCAAGAGTAGGATCTCTACACAGATTTTTATTTTCCTCCTCTGCAATACTCTTGGGAATGTGTTTCAATAGTGAAAATGACGTAGCATCTCTTTCTTGAAGAAATTGATTTGCATAGAACTCTACTATCTCTGCTGCTATTTCATTTTCTTCCACCAACCTGACACCCTGACTATCTTGAATTCTATTAACTTGAAGCCTTTTTCTTCTACCTTTCATAATACTATGAAAAAATTTAGTAATTCTGTCCCCTTTCGCAAACTAGTCAAATCCAGCCTTCTGTTTCCAAAAGGTTTCTTCAAAGTGCAAGTATTTCTTGTGTTTTGCTTGAGTTTTTTAGAACACTAATCGATTTTCTGTAGTAGGAACCACTTCAAACAATTGCTCTTTAACTTTCACAATATCTTTTCTAATCATCAATTGCTTAAAGATATCACCATAGGTCTCTTTACTCTACTTACTCAAGACAGTTTTAACCCTTCTGGTATTTTCCTTGAACAATAGGAAAGGATTTAGATTCTCATGAGGCACCCAATTCTGTCTCACAATTTCAATAAAAGAGACATTTTTAGTCTAGAAATTCAGAAACCTAAAAGGCTTCCTGTCTATTAACTTAAAGCCTTTTTCTTCTACCTTTCACAATACTATGAAAAAATTTAGTAATTCTGTCCCCTTTCTCAAACCAGTCAAATCTAGCCTTCTATTTCCAAAAGGTTTCTTCAAAGTGCAAGTATTTCTTGTGTTTTGCTCGAGCTTTTTAGAACACTAATCGATTTTCTGTAGTAGGAATCACTTCAAATAATTGCTCTTTAACTTTCACAATATCTTCTCTAATCACCAATTGCTTAAAGATATCACCATAGGTCTCTTTACTCTACTTACTCAAGACAGTTTTAACCCTTCTGGTATTTTCCTTGAACAATAGGAAAGGATTTAGATTCTCATGTGGCACCCAATTCTGTCTCACAATTTCAATAAAAGAGACATTTTCAGTCTAGAAATTCAGAAACCTAAAAGGCTTCCTGTCACGATCCGATTTCTCAGCTCATGATAACACCTACTATAACCTACCAGTGGTAAGCCAACCTGTAAACCCGTAACGACAAGTAATGGGTTTGAGGGCAGAAACTAACCATTAATATAAAATTCTAACCAACACAGAATAAATAAGAGGAAGAAAAACCAAAACATGATATATATAACTAAAGATCCTTCCCAGAACTAGAAAGTCACAAGTACAGAGCTACTACAAAATAAAAGATGAGTACAAGTTCTAAAAGTGGATCAAAAATATAGGCAACAACTGGCTAGTCTCAAAAAGATAAAAGATGGGCCACCCATACTGAAGGAGACAGAAATGATCCCAAAATGTCAAGCGCTCGCCCTAGTCTCTAAAGTTGATTTCAACAGGCTCGATCTACCTGTAGTGGTAGATGGTGCTCGATCCTGCATTATGAAAATAGATGCAAAGTATAGTATGAGTAACAAGACAACAAGTACCCAGTAGTCATCATAGGCCGACTGAACCGGAAAGGTAATAAGAATATGAAAAAGAGAAATAAGCCTAACTAGGAGTCATAGTAAGCATCTAAAGTGAAAAGGGTACTATCTAAGAGACTACAACTAACTAAACCCAACTAGGGCCCCATATGACCAGCTAGGACACTCGTGCACAAGTTTAAATAAAAACTCGAACGAACCCCCATAAGCCCATCAAGTACATAGAATAGCTACAACTACCGGGGCTAGGAGCCAAGAACCGAAGAACCATGTCATTTCAGAACTAAGAATCTCCAAAAACCTCTAAACCATGAATGCTTTAAGGGTTGAGGTTGGGACTGGGACCCAGATGCTCTCCTGAATATTCAATATTGCCAAGGCCGTGAGTGAATACTCAGATGCTCACCATAATAATCAGTAAGGCCGAGGTTGAGGTTGGGTACCCGGATGCTAGTCGTAATACATCGGTATGTCGAGGCCGGGGTTGCGTATCTGGATGATCGCCGTAACACATCGGTACAATCAAGGCTAGGGCTAGATACCCAAATGCTCATCATACTAGCAAGCCGGCAGAGGCCGAGGCTGAGTTCCTAGATGCTCCCTGATGGAATTTCGAAATAGAGGCTGGGACTAGGTACTCGAATGCTCACAGATAATTTATCCCGTGGTGCCGAGTATTCTTCTTTCCAACTAGATGCTAATAGTTCCAAGAATCCCCTTTCTGATGAATTAACCTATATACCACCAAAGCTTGAACCGAAGCCAAAATAGGACGATCACAAAGTCTAGTATCGCCGACGCATCCCAAAAATCACGATTAGTAGAGTTATGGATAAGGCTATTCATAAGAGCAAAATTACTGCCTAGCTAAGTCCAAACTATCAGACACTAACCCGTTACACCGTTCAATAAGGATCTAAGCCCACCGGAGCAACGCCGGGATAACTAAGGCAAGTTTACAACTTATACTAAGGCCAACATACTCCACAATATCAACAACATAATTATTTAACTCCTTTTACAATACTAATAAATATCAGAATGGGTCACATGCTTTCAATTATCTGAAAAACCAGTAAAAGCCTAAAACATGATTTCTAATACCAAAGATGTAAAAACAAGCTACCCAACCCAAAATCTAACAATCTCAATATGCTTTCAAACATTCTAGCTGAATCTAAACAAAGGAAAATCATAGCCTACCTGTAGGCTAAACACGTGCATTCCAAATTACTATGCTGAAACTTTTCCATTTCGAACGGCCTCAGAATGCTGCCACATTGTAAAAAAACAGAGTCATAACGTCGTTATGGTTATTTAGACACAAATTTTATAATTTTTAGAGATGGACCAATTTCAGGGTCTAAAATAAGAAATATGGGATCCGCATCCAAAAATTCTGAAATTGACCCCAAGAATATGTTCTAAATAGCACTCCAAGCTCAAAGATAAATTTACAACAGAATAGAGGGTTGAAAAAATCAAACGAGTCGGCATTGCAATAAATTATCAAATTTTAAGCTAAAATGATAAATATTGTAGCATCTTTGATCAGAAACTCCTATGACTCAAACCAAATATACTAAGATATTGCATGCGAAAACCCCCACAACTTAGCCTCAAACATAGCTAAAAATGAAGCCCAAATGATCAAGATACAGTTCTCCAAAGTTTACTAAAATTCCAATCCAAAAATACCAGAAATTGTAGCTAAATTCATAAATTTGCCTCACACGAAGCCTCCCCTCAAGATCTCAAGCTTACCACGGATTTTCCACAAAATTCTCTTGAATTTAGATGCTTGAATCACCAAAATCGGATTTATATAGATCAAGAAATAAATTCTCAAAGTTCTTCAAAAATTCACTTTGAAAATGGACATTGCAACAACTAGAATTAAAATTTTACCTCAATCGAATGTCCGAAATCAATTTCCGAGCTCCCTAATGCATTCTCCGCGAATAATCTGACAAGTTTGCCTTTTGAAGCACCCAATTTAGAGCTCTAGAACTCAAGTTATGGGTTTTAAAGTTGGACAAAATACACAAAAATGGGTATTTAATTTGCACCGGTAGTGCACTGCTGCAACCTCTTATTGGCACAGTTCAAATCTCCGACAGGGTTTTCAAAATTCGTTCAAAATTTAATAAAAATAAACCAAATATGCTACCCCACTAAATACGATGTTCTGGACTCAACGGCGCATTCAAAATCATCATACGAGGTAATTTTAACAAAAAGTGGATCCCACACTCAAGTCCATTTTAAGCCAAATTCCACAACAGGCCTCGAGATTAGACCAAAAAACTCGAGAAGCAAACCAAGGGTCATTCTAGACCATACTCAACATTCCGGAACTAATCGCGTTGTTAGAATTTTCATCCGAGTACGTTTTCTAAGAATGTTGACCAAAGTCAATCATAGGCTAACTTTTAAAATCAAAAGAGCCTAATGGCCCCAAACTCGTATCGATTGCCTCGATACTTATGTCGACCATGCTTTTAGCCTAATTTGGACATTCTAGAGCTCATGGAACCATCATAATTTGAATTTGAGGTCTTCTTGACCCGAAACTTAAAAAGTCACAACTAAACCAACTTAGGCCTTCAAAATACCAAAACAGGCTCGGGACCTCCAAAAATTCAACAAACATTTCTTCTAGACCAAAAACCATCTCGGTTCCGAATCCAATGGTGTCTTCGAAATTCCATTCCGAGCATCGAAACTCCAAAAGTTGACCAAAGTCAAACCTTGGCCTAAAATTCCTCAAATTCTCAACTTAAGATCTCAAATCTTCGTTACAACTTCAAAACTGATTTGGTAAACTCTCCTAGGCCAATTTCCATAATTTGGAGCTGCTGGAATCGACGAAATTCCGTTCCGACATCCGTAGCTTTGATTGACTCCAAATACCACTTTTGAATACCTAAAGCTTATGAAAACTCAAAATTTCCAAAGACTCAACTTTTTATAGGATTTTCTAAAAATCAACACTCAGTACCAATCACAAATGATTCGGGGCAACTAAAGAGAGGGGTAAAACGGTCATTTTATGAAAAATTCCAAAAATTA
Source organism: Solanum dulcamara (assembly GCF_947179165.1). Taxonomy (NCBI): domain Eukaryota; kingdom Viridiplantae; phylum Streptophyta; class Magnoliopsida; order Solanales; family Solanaceae; genus Solanum; species Solanum dulcamara. The sequence goes on along the minus strand of NC_077247.1, from coordinate 4,043,609 downwards.
CCTTAAGGATCATTACATCATCCATTACTAAAAGAACTTTCATCCACAAAAGTAAAAGTACAATCACAACCTAGAGGCACAAAAAGACGAGGGTTTTGAGCCCGCAAGCTTTGCCAGAACCTCGGACACCCTCTCGGGTCGAACAACACCATCACAGAATTCAGGCTGAGAAGAAAATCCTCAAAATCACTTTCAACTCCAAAAACTCCTCCAGTCCTTTCTTGGGCTCCAACTCTCACTCCCTTTGCCCGAACTTGACCAAAAGCACCAGATTTCAACTAAGGACGACCAAACTAAACCAAAACCACCAAAATGAGCAATACAAGACCATGGCAAATACAACTCGCTCAAAATTCCAAATACCTGTCCTATGCTTCCAAATCCTTTTCTTTAAGCCACTAAAGGGCGTTGCCAGTCCTTAGCTATCCTGAAAACCTTCAACGCCATCCGAAAATTGCCTAATAAACCATACAACACCAGCCTCGAAGGAGTTACATACTTTATCTGAACATCGAAGGATGAAAACAACCAAAACATGAAAACACCACGGGTAAAGCCCGTAATCCCAATCTCAACTTGAAAAACCAAGAACCTAAGCTGAAACTCACCTTTAGGAACTGAACACTCTGCTACAAAGGACAATGGTACTGCAAATGACAAGACCAAACTGAGTTCAACCCCAGTGACTCACTTCTACCATAGAAACTTCTAAAAAACTAGCATCGTGTACCCACAAAACACTCTACCGTTTTAAGTCTGAGTCAATCATCCTAGTCCAAGGGAAACCAAGATGGTAGGCGGCACATAAGCATAGAAAACCAATCAGTAATAGTCCAAGGGCATCTACTCCCACTCACAAACACCATAATCTATCGAATATGCCCAAATCAAGCTTTCCATCCTTAAAAAAAATTCAAAATCCCACACTCCATGAATTACCTTGATCCCATCCTATATATGAGATTTCCAACCAACTTCCTCACCAGGTAGGTAAAAGAGAGTAAACCTTAACTCCACAGTCTAAGGACTAGAAATACCAATAAGGCATAAAGAGGAACCAACAAGAAGAATCTACCATAACTCCAAAGATGCTACACCTTAATCACATACTACCTTGACAACCAGCCTTTCAACTAAAAACCAATCAATGCAAAGTAATGAGGACAACTGTTTAAGCCAAGAAAACTAGAATGGCGGCGGGGGGAGAGGGGGTTACTAATCAAATCAAAGCTAGTTAAGCATAATTGTACAAAGAACCATTCAACCACTAACCCAATGGGACAACGTCTAACTACGACAATCTTCTAATCCAACCAAAACCACCAGCACCACCACTTCCAGCATCAAACAAAGCAAGTCTAGCCACCTATATAACAAGGAATGGCACCACCACAAAATCAATGATAGGGGAGACAAAAGGGGAAGCTAACTAGTCCGACTGCAAGTTCGGAACAGAAATACCAAGACAAGGCATGAGGAGTTGCTCAACTGCCACTACTCAAAATAGGAAATCGACATAGTCGATCCACTACTAAAAGAAATCAACTACAAAGCTAAGACACACGCACATGAGTCCAGATAAGGCAATCACAATATTAAAGAGGTAACTAACAAGCCAAATAGACACGTATGGGTATGAAAACCCCAAAACCACATAAAATGAGCAATATAGAGCAAAATAAGGAAACCAGGCAACTGCAATTAATACCTAGATTATCAACCTCTGGCTGACCTGTGGAAGCATAGAACGGAACCTGACCAACCTCATTCTGAACACCTGAAGCATCACCAGCAACACTCTGAGCACTACCTCTAACTAGAGGTGGCATAAAATAATGATGTTGACCTGGCTCCTATGAGCAGTCTAGATCTCGCATTGAACTCCATATAGTTAGTGCCTCCAAATCTTAAGTGCAAAAACTACTGCCACCAACTCCAAGAGTGGGGTAGTTGGGCTTATGCAACTTAAGATACCTCGACGCATAAGCAATAACCCAGCCCTGCTGTATCAGTACACAACCCAAACTAATGTCGGATGCATCACAATAAATGTTGAATCCCTCACCTTCAACTGGAAGAGTCAATATAGTCACGGTGGTAATCAACTTTTTGAGTCTCAAAAAGCTTCTCTCACACTCTTCTGGCCACACAAATGGAGCATCTAGGCGAGTCAACTGAGTCAAAGGTGCTGCCATGACAGAAAATCCCTCAACAAAGTGCCTGTAATACCCCACCAATCTGATGAAGCTACGAATCTCAATCACAGAGGTGGGCCTGGCCCAATAACGAATAGCCTCAATCTTCGCTGGATCTACCACAATGCCATCCTTGGACACACCATGTGCCCCAAGAATGCTACGGACTCCATCCAAAACTTGCACTTTGAGAACTTAGCTTAAAGCCACTGATCTCTCAAAGTCTGAAGCACTACTCTCAAATGCTGCTCATGCTCATCCTGGCTCCGTAAGTATACCAGAATGCCATCGATGAAGACTATGACAAATGAGTCCAAGTACAACCTAAATACCCAAGTCATCAAGTCCATGAATGCGGCAGGGGCATTAGTCAACCCAAAAGACTTCACTTGGAACCTATAGTGTCCGTAATGAGTCTTAAATGCAGTCTTACGGTAGTCTGCTGCCCTAATCCTCAACTGGTGGTAGCTGGATCTCAAATCAATCTTAGGAAACACCATGACACCTTGAAGTTGGTCGAATAGGTCATTAATTCTAGGCATGGGGTAACGGTTCTTTACCGTCACCTTATTCAACTGTCTGTAATCAATACATATCTGGATAGTATCATCCTTCTTCTTAACGAGTAGGACTGGGGCACCCAAGGCGATATGCTAGGCCGAATGAATCCATTATCTAAGAGATCCTAAAGTTGAACACTAAGTACCTTGAGCTCTGAGGGGCCATACGTTACAGTGGGATGGAAATAGGACGAGTATTTGACTCTAAATTAATAACAAAGTCAATATCACGATCCGCAGAAAGACAGGCAGGTCGACAGGAAACATATCTGCAAAATCTCGGACTATAGGTACCTAATCAATCGTAGGGCCCTCCCTACTCACATCCTTAACACAAGCCAAGTATGCCAAACATCCGCCAGCCACTAACCTCCGAGCTCGAACAAAAGAGATCACCCTAATCGGTGTGCGACTATAAGAGCACTACCACACCATCAGTGGAATACCTGGCATGGCTAAGGTAACGGTCTTCACATAGCAATACAAGACCGCGCTGTGAGGGGATAACCAATCCTTGCCCATAATTAAGTCAAATTCCATCATATCAAGCAAAATGAGATCAACCCTAGTGTCTTGCCACTGAATAGTCACCACACAGGATCTAAACACTTGATCCATTACTAAAGAATCACCTACCAGGGTCGAAACATGCAATGACTCAACTAAGGGCTCTTGACTCTACTCAGTCGAGGGGAACAATATACAGATATATAAGAATAAGTCAAGTGAGATTTTTAGAAACTGATAAGATACACTCTGCACGACAATGATACAAAAGAGACACGTTCCTAAAGACATTCGATAGCTTCCTGAAGATAAGTCACGGGCGTCTTCGCACCGATCCGCAGGAATCTACTAGACATTCGCTCTGTACAAGTGAGACCAGTGAACCTACGGCTCAGATACCAACTTGTTACGACCCAATTTCTCAGCTCATAATGACACCTATTATAACCCGCTAGTAGGTAAGACAACCCGTAAATCCAGAACGACAAGTAATGGGTTTAAGAGCAGAACTAACCATAAATGGAAAATTCTAACCATCACAAAATAAATAAGAGGAAGCAAAACCAAAACATGATATATACAACTAAAGATCCCTCCCAGAACCTAAAAGTCACAAGTACAAAGCTACTACAAAATAAAGGGCGAGTACAAGTCCCAAAAGTGGATCGAAAATATAGACAACAACTCACTAGTCTCAAAAGGGCAAAAGACGGGTCATTCATACTGAATGAGACAAAAATGATCCTAAAACGTCAAACGCTCGCCCTAGTCTCTAAAGCTGGCTGCAACATGCTCGATCTACCCGTGGTGGTAGCTGTTGCTCGGTCCTGCATCATGAAAATAGATGCAGAGTGTAGTATGAATACCAAGACAACAGGTACCCAATAGGCATCATAGGCCGACTGAGCCGGAAAGGTAAGAACAATATGAAAAAGAGGAATAAGTCTAAATAGGAATCATAATAAACATCTAAAGTGACGAAGGTACCATCTAAGAGAACTACAGTTAACTATACCCCACTGGGCCTCCATAAGCCCAGCCAAGACACTCGTGTGCATGTTTAAATAAAAATCCGGATGAATCCCCATAAGCCCGTCGAGTACACAAAATAGCTACAACAACCGAGGCTAGGAGCCAAGAATCTGCATGCCAAGAACTGAAGAATCATGTTATTTCAGAACTAAGAATCTCCAAGAACCGCTGAACCATGAATGCTTTAGGGGTCGAAGCCGGGATTGGGACCCAGATGCTGCCCAAATATTCAATGTGGCCGAAGCCGGGACTGAATAACCGAATGCTCGCCATAATACATTAGTAAGGTCAAGGCCGGGTACCCGGATGCTCGCTGTAATACATCGGTATGGTCGAGGACGGGCTGCGTACCCAAATGCTCATCGTAACACATCGGTACGATCGAGGCTAGGGCTGGACACCGGAATGCTCGTCATACTAGCAAGCCAGCAGAGGCTGGGACTGGGTACCCGAATGCTCCCTGATACAAGAAATTATACTTTTAATGACCAATTCTTAACGAAGGTATATGAATCCGGTCGTTAAAAGTGTATGTATAGCGACACATTTGTTTTCGTGTCATTAAAAGTCAGTTTTTAGTTTAATATTAGTGAGGGGGATAATATTCGGATGTTAAAAAGATTAATATTCCGTCGTTAATAAAGGTGATTAATTAATTAAAGTTCCCTATTTATTATTCTCACACCACATGTTTCTCCACATGCACCCACCCTTGTGCAATAAAAGGGTAGCCCAATGCACTAAAGCTCTCGCAATGCGCGGGGTCCAGGAAAAAGCTTGACCACAAGGGTCTATTGTATGCAGCCTTATCTTGCCTTTTTGCCAAAAATTATTTTCAAGACTTGAACCCGTGAACTCTAGGTCACATTAACACCAACTTTAACATTTACCCGAGGCTCACCTCTGTAATATATCGATACAATAATATGTATATGAGCCCATTTGAATGGGCTTTAAGTTGGTCAAAACCAACTTAAAGCCCCTTTTTAGCTTTTGAACGTGTTTGCCTCATGCTAACTTTAAGCCATAAAGTTTTTAAAGTCAGTCAAAAATAAAAAGTTAGGATTTCTAACTTCTTTTTTTTCTAAGTGCTTAAAGCCATTTTGTTTGACCATGAAAATTACTTTTATATCCCTTATATTTTAACTAAATTCCCAAACTACCCTTTTTAATTCTTTTAACCCTAAAATTCAAACACTTATTTTCAACATAAACACTTTTATCCAAACACTCAACTGCTTATTTATAAAAATAACTTTCAGCACTTCAAAATTCTAAAAGCACTTCATACATAAAAATTAGGAAAAATTACTTGATTGAGTGCTTTTTAAAAATTAATTACCGATTTTAGCGATATTTTTTATTTATTACCATTTATAGCAATACATAGCAATATTATGATAAATCTACACTTATATTAAAAGTGAATTATGCATACAATATAAATGTATTATAAGTGTTTTAAAATATATATTATGTTTGTATAGTAAGAAATTTACATAATATATTATAAGTCTATTAAAGTATGTGATAAATGTATTATTCATCTATAAAACTTGTATTATATATGTTTTATAAATAGTTCTCTGCATATGTATTAAAACTGTATTATAAGTGTTCAGTAAAATAATTTTTTTATTGCTATAAATGATAAATATTTTCTTAATATTATATATTTATATAAGTTTCCCTAAAAATTACTTTTTTTTAAGCCCATTCAACAGCACTCGCTGATTCTTCTTTCTTTTACAAATCAAAACTTTGTTAGGGAAATTTCAGCAACCAACAACTATGGTCGTGCAAGTTCGGTTATATAATTTAAGTAAAATCAGCAAAGCAAACACCTAGGTTTGCATATGCTTCACTCCCAGTTCACAGTTAGAGAAATCTGCAACTCACTTCTCTCCCAGTTTCGTTAGAGTAAAATCAGCAAAGCAAGATACACAATTAGGTCTCCCCTAGCGTGGGTCTCTCCTACTTTGTTTTAACATTTCTCTGTTTCAACTTGTAAAAAGCCAATCTGCTTCTCTTTGGTTTTATTGCATCACAACAAAATTAGCCTTTTCTTCTTACTTCAGCTCGTTCGCCTTGCTGCGATTGATAATATTCAGATGCATTCTTGAAGTTTTCATCTCTTCAAGGTAAATTTCTATTATTATAACTATGACTTGGTTTGTGAAATGCCTAATTTTGCCCAATTCTGTATTTTCCCCAATTTTTGGTTTTCCTCTAGGTTTCTTTTCTTCTTTTGTGGTGTTCTTGCACTTAGGTATGTTAATCGTATTCATATTTCGCCATCGTCATATGTTGTGTGTATTGATTTGGGCACTTGTTCTAGTAATCTTGACTAAAAATAAAAGGAAGTGTGATGATTATTATTATTAAATAAATAAATTGTTAATCTGATACTTACTAAGAAAAAAATCTCCACAATCCTTGTGATACAAATATTTTGGTGTGAACTGCATAATTTAATGTTTGCTCGTTTCTACTTTTCTCTATTTTTCTCTCGTGGTTCAGGACACGAAAAATATAAGCTCCAATGGCAAAAAGCTTCTGGACAATGCCGGAAAATGGGTTGTCTGTTTCAATCTTACAATTGCAAATATATCATATGTTTACCAGTTGATATCCTTTTGTGTTAAGGTAATTTATAGTAAGGCTGGCATTATTGAGGGCTAACCAAATGCTGTTATTCCTATGTTGTATTCATGTTTGATTTCTGAGTTCTCATATTATGGTGTTGAGTTGGATCCTAAAAGTACTCTTGATGTTTTGGTTTCTAATTTCAAATATTTTATTCATGATTTTCTGATTGGTGCTTATAGATGGACTATTTATCGGTAGTAACATAATATTCTTTCTGTACATGTATTTGTGCTTCCAAACTTTGAAGCTTGTTGGCATTCTCTGCGTAGATACCTAGAGACTTTTAATAGTTGTTTTGCTTTGCCAAAGATTCTTTGTATTTATGTGGATCTCCATAGCCACTTCATCTGGAGACACTTGTTATGCAACAATAAATATTTTATGCCCAAACCCCCTAGCCTATTTGACATTATGACTTTGTTCAAATTGACTAGCTGAAATTTTTGATCATTGTTGGTTCCTTCCAAAAGGAAATCCCTTCTTATTCTGTCAATATTGGTTTGAGTTATCTGGATGTTATGGCGATTTGCGATAATTTGAACTATGTTATACATTTTTTTATGATCAGTAAAGATTGTATTCTTAAACGAAGTTGAGTGTATATTGCATTCTTGGACTCATTTGCTAGGGATTACATGCATGACGGCTTAAAGGTTTTGAAGCTTGAAAGTCTGAAATTTTGGTTATTTTAAAACCCTTTTACTTGATTGTTAAGTATTTGAGCTCTTCCTCTTCTTTCTTCAATATTGAAATGATATTCCCTTGTTCTGTATTTTGGTTAAAATGTAGTGATTATTGGTGTATAAAGGTTAGATCTTTGATGGGTTTTCTCATAGATGGCCTTTTCTAGTGTGTTGTTGATCTATATGGTACTACTATTGAGTTTTTGGCTAAAATCATCCTCGCACTATGACCCAAACTTATGGTACATCCTTATAATAGTATAGTGAACAAAAAACATCCCCTAGCTATTAAAAAATGGCCGGATTCATCCTTATGTTACTTTCTGTTAAGAAATTAACGACTGCAATTCAAGCATGTGCCAGCAGGTGACTTCTCCCCTCCAAATCTCTGTACTCTCTTTAGTACTATTTCGATATGGTCCAGTATTGTTCATGAGTATCATCCTTTTCCTTGTGTGAAAAAAACTCACCAAAAAGTACTTGGTGTCCATCTGGTTGTGCCTCCTAGTATAGCATATTGTTATTATGCCTACTCAATTCAAGCTTGAGAATTTTATATCCTCTTACTGGTTCCCTGTGATGCTCTCAAATAACTGTTCTAGTATTACTGTTTTGTTTCAAATTCCCTCTTCTATTTGAATATGACTATCTTCTCTGCTTGCTCCCATCATTTTTGACATGTTGGCTCCTTTCACTACATTCATGTTCTCATCCATCATAGTTATCTTTTTGTTGTGTTCTGTGCTATCTTTCTTAAAGCTTGGTCCACTGGCATTGCTTGATATATTTGTAGGTGCTTCAGTAAATACTAACTCATTTTCTTCTAGTGCCTTAAATTTGTTCTCCTGTTCTCTTTTATGTCTCCTATCTCTAATGACATTCCATTTTCCAAGGTCACCAACAACTTTCCCACTAAAAAGGATTTTAACATTTCCTTTATGTAACTTCTGTCCCTTGGGAGCCACAGGGATTTCCAATACTGTAATTTTTTACCTTTCTCACTTACTTTGATTTAACAGGTTACTTAAGTGAATTTTTTTTCTTTGTGATTCACTAAAGAGGCATGGAGGGACTTTGTATAGTTTTGGTGGTTAAGTCTGACTTTTGTTTTGTCCTCAAAAGTCTTGCTATCAAGAAAAAAATAATTATCTTAGTCATTGTTAAAGGGATATGAGGTTGTGTTTTGCTTTTTGTTGAGGTTGGGTGTTCTATTCTGGTGTACGTATGACTATGTTAATGTAGTACTGTTGGTTCTTTTGTAAGTTGGATGTGGTGGTAGCTTGTTTCAAAAATTCTGAAATTTACTCGAATTCAATAGATATGATTGATCTTGGTGCTTTTGGTAACTATACACATTTTATTATCAAAGTGACAATGTACAGCTCAAAAGAAAGAAAATAACAATAGGCCTTAATCCAACTCTCCGGACAGACCTAGTAAAGCACTTTGCTTAATCTCCCTATCTCCTAAACACAAGTTACTTGATGGGATAATAATATAGCTGATTCAAACACCTAGCTAGCTTTCCATGCATTCTTTCTCGAACATAAAACCTCTTGAATAATCTTCCTCATAATGATATACTCGCAGCGACATGTATTTTGGGAAACTCTATGGTTTCATTCCAGCCACAATTCATAGACATAGGCATCCAGTGTTATTTGAAAATAGTAGCAGCATTGCCCTTGCCTCTACCCAATGCATTTCTCCAACACATCTCTTTTTCTGCATAGATTCCATAGAAGTTTACAAAGTGCTGCTTTATTCCAGGTTTCCAAGTTCAACAAGTTTAAGCCCCATGAGCCCGTTGGTAAACACAATTTCTCTCAAGCAATGAGTGCCGTTTTAGAGATATTTACTCTACCAGTCCATAAGAAATTCTGACATATTTTTTCTATGAGCTTTATGATTTTCTGGGCAACAAAAATAGCTACGACCAATAGGTCTGAATATAGAATAATACTAATTTAATAATGTGGACACTACAAACTGGACCCTAGAAGAGTGCTAGTTCTAATAACCTATGTTGCTCGGACTCTTCAAAAATTTCGACAGGCGCGTGTCAGATCCTCCAAAAGTAGTGCATTTTTGGAGGATTCGACACGGGTGCAGCAACAATTCGGAAGAGTTCTTGCAACTTAACTAATAACTACAAGTGAATAAAAGATAAACATTGTGTAGCCAACAACCCTTTCTTTGTAGTTTGTTTGGCCTACTTCATTCTATCTCCATAATTGGCCTTTCATAGAAATAAAAATCTTTTGCATTTCCTTGAATCTATACCACTAAGTAGTTTGAAAATTCTGCTTTGTAGTCTGTGTAAGATTTGATGCAACTACTCTTTTAAAGGCATACTAACTTGAAAAATGTACTTGGTTCTGGCACAATTGAAGGACAATTAGATGTTGATGTTTTCTGTCAAAATGGTGATGATAATGACTTGGCCAAATTTGATTATAGTTTCTGTTGAGTAAGTTCAAAATTTTACGAGTTTAACGTTTTTCTGCTCAATTTATTTCCTTAGTTTTTTCCTGTTCATTTTTAACTCTTCGATGTAATAAACTGTTCCTTTCCTTCTAGTGTTAGATTGTGATGTAATGAAAGTGTTGTAGTTGTGTTTAACTTCGTCTATCCAATCTCAGGAGATAACTACCTCACTGCCACAATGGTTGTCTTGATCTTGGCCTTCTCCATATGTTCAAAGAAATGGATTCATTTCATGAAAGGAGGGATTATAGGGAACTGTTTTGGGCAATGATGATGTTTGTTGGATAACTTTTATAATGATCTTGCTGGTAGACATCTTCAGACCTTCAAACCTATATTTACATCTAGATTTCCAAATCTGCCACATGATTATCCCAAGAAAAATCTGCAAAGGTAGTTTATGGACAGTGTTATGATCCCTTACCATCCACCAAATAATCAAACATTGTCTAATATACTTTGCTCCTTTCATATGCCAAATAACTGACTAAAATATTTTCAGAAAACTTTACCAGTTGGACTATTCATGAAAAGATGCTCCTCATCCTCCAAACAGGGATATATATTGTGGTCACATTTAGGAGCTAAAGTAAGATTATATCTCCCTCTAATAGAATTTGCAACTATTTTATGTCTCATCACTTTCCAAATAACAAAAGCAAATTTGAAAGGGCATTTCTTGTGCCATGACATCTTATTGACTAGGATTAGTTAGGATTCTCCCTTAACAAGTTCCAAGCAGGCTTGCTACTGAATATCCCATCTATGTTGGCAGTCCAAAAGGGTTGGTTATCAAGATTCCAACTGTTGGAAAATATGAATGTTGAAATATTTGTTAGCAGCTGTTGGAAATATTTGTTAATATGTTGTTGTCTTATTATGAATGTAACGAGGAAATAAAGTGTCAAGGATGAATGTAGGTGTATGGTTGTATTATATGTACTACTATGAAATAATACAAGTGTTGCTTGCCCGTCTTTTAAATTCGTGATGTGCCTAAAATTGATGAGCACATGAATATTGCTCTGAAGCTGAATTATTTGCTAGTGTCTGTGGCAGGAACCAGTCAATTGCAGATCTCAAGTTAATTATGCACAAATTTATCGTGGTTTGGTTTACTTGGACCAAGTCAGTACAAGGCGTAGCTTCCTACTCCTTGTATTTTTTTTTTAATTTACAGTAGTTTCTACTTTTCTTATTTAGATAGTGTCCCTTTTTTTGTTCTTTTGATCATAAATTGTTAAATGGGGCAGAATTGTTTTGATTTGAGCTTTCTGTGATAGCCTTCTTGCTCTTTCCTGTATCCATATCATTGATGTCATTAATATTGACCACATTCTGAATTGATTTAATGGTCTCGGCTGTGCTCATTCTAAACTTTAATGTTTTTTCATCCTTTTAGTAAATATGGTAAGGTTTTATGTTTCTTCTTTTAAAGAGTTTATTCGTTGTTACTAAATTGACATATACATTTTGTTTACTGCTCAAGAATTTGAATATGAAGATTATATCGTTCAAGAAAGTATGGAGCAAGTTGAAGTTCAAGAGGGCTTTTACTTTGGTTGAGGGTGGTTTAAATTAAAGACGAATATATATTTATATATATATATATATATATATACACGTTGCAATTTTTTTCTTTTTAGAGTTGATAAAGATATGTCATGCAACTTGTATATGATCTATTTTTCTTTAATTAGTTCTTTGTATTAACAATGTAGGTTTTATATACTGAATTTGATCATTTAATATATTTTCGAGTGTTTCCTAATTTTCAATAATTAATATTATTCACTACTAATTTTTTTTTGTATAATAGGAAATGAAAATGAGGTCATTGAAACTCTTTTATAATTGGCTTATTATAAAATATTAAAACGACCATTAGTGATAGGAAGTTTGGTCGTTAAAAGTTTTGGTGTCGAAACTAAAATACAATTAACGAAAGAAATTTTGGTCGTTAAAATACTTGTATTGAGGGCAAACTCGATTGGAATTTATGTGGTCGTTAAATGTACTTTTAGCGACTGGCTTGAAATCTGATCGTTAATTTTTAACGACGGAGTTTTTAACGACCGGCGACGACTGAATTTGTTCCAATCGTTAATAGCATTTAGCGACCGGATTTGGACGTTTAACGACCAAATTTTCCCTCGCTAAAGACCTTTTTTCTTGTAGTATGAAATTTCAAAACGGAGGTCGGGACTAAGTACACGGATGTTCACAGATAATTTATCCCATGGTGCCGAGTATTCTTCTTTCCAACTGGACGCTAATAGTCCCAAGAATCCCCTTCTCGATGAATTAACCAATACACCTCCAAAGCTTGAACCGGAGTCGAAACAGAACGATCACAAAGTCTAGTATCGCCGATGCATCCCAAAAATCATGATTAGCCGAGTTATGGATAAGCATATTCGTAAGAGCAAAGTTACCGCCTAGCTAAGGCCAAACTATCAGGCACTAGCTCGCTACACCGTTCTATAAGGATCTAAGCCCGCCGGTGCGACGCCGGGGCAACTAAGGCAAGTTTATAACTTATACTGAGGCCAACATAACACAATATCAATAAAATAATCATCCAACTCCTTTTAAAATACTAACAAATATCAGAAAGGGTCACATGCTTTCAATTACCTGAAAAACCTAGTAAAAGCCGAAAACATGATTTCTAACACCTAAGATGTAAAAATAAGCTACCCAACCCAAATTCCAACAATCTCAACATGCTTTCACACATTCTAGCTCAATCTAAAGAAAGGAAAGTCGTAGCCTACCTTTAGGCTGAACACGCGCACTCCAAATCACTGTGCCGGATTTCCCCCTTTCGAACGGCCTCGGAACGCTGTCACGCTGTCAAAAATAGAGTCATAACGTCGTTATGATTGTTTAGATACTAATTTCATAATTTTTGGAGACAGACCAATTTCGGGGTTTAAAATAAAAAATATAGGACCCGCGTCCGAAAATTATGGAATTGACCTCAAAAATAGATTCTAAATAGCATCCCAAGCTCAAGGATCAATTTACAACACAATGCGGGGTTAAAAAAATCAAACGAGTCTATCATGCAATAAATTTCCAAATTTTAAGCTAAAAAGATGAATATGGTAGCATCTTTGATCAGTGATTTCTCACAAATGAAACCTCTACGACTCAAACCAAACATAGTAGATGTTTCTTGTGAAAAACCCCACAACTTAGACTCAAACATAGCTAAATACGGAGTTCAAATGATCAAGATACAGTCTTCCAAAGTTCACTAAAATTTCAATCCGAAAATACCGAAAATAGTAGCTAAATTTGTAAATTTACCTCATATGAAGCCTCTCCTCAATATCCTTACACCAACGGATTTCCCATAAAATTCTCTTGAATTTAGACTCTTGAATCACCAAAATCGAGTTTATATAGACCAAAAAATAAATTCTCAAAGTTCTTCAAAAATTCACTCCGAAAATGGATATTGCAGCAACTAGAATCAAGATTTTATCTCAATCAAATGCCCCAAATCAGTTTTCGAGCTCCCCAATGTATTCTACGTGAAAAATCTCACAAGTTTACCATTTGAATCACCCAATTTGGAGCTCTAAAACTCAAGTTATGGAGTTTTAAAATTGGAGAAAATACATAAAAATGGGTATTTAATTTGCACCAGCAGTGCATTGCTGCACCATCTTTTTGGCACAGTCTAAAATCTTCGACGGGGTTCTCGAAATTCGATCGAAATATGATAAAAATATAACAGATATACTACCCCATTAAATTCAATGTTACAGACTCAATGACGCATTCAAAATTATCATACGAGGTCATTTTAATGAAAAATGAGTCCCACACCAAGTGTCATTTTAAGCTAAATTCCACAATGGGCCTCGATATTAGACCGGAAGCTTCGGGAAGCGAACCAAGGGTCGTTCTAGACCAAACTCAATATTCTGAAACTAACCGCGCTGTTAAAATTTTCATCCGAGCGCGTTTTCAAAGAATATTGACCAAAGTCAACCATAAGTTAAGTTTCAAAGTCAAAAGAGTCAAATGACCCCAAACTCGTATCGATTGCCTCGATAATTATGCCGACCATGATTATAGCCTAGTTTGACCATTCCGAAACTGATGGAACCATCATAATTTGAATTCGAGGTCTCTTTGACCCGGAACTCGAAAAGTCGCAACTAAACCAACTTAGGCCTTCAAAATACCAAAACGGGATCGGGACCTCCAAAAATTCAATCAATATTTTTTTCTAAACCAAAAATCATCCCCCGAATCCAACAAAGTCATTAGAATTCCATTTCGAACATCGGAACTCCGAAAGTTGACAAAAGTCAAACCTTGACCTAAAATTCCTCAAATTACCAACTTAAGACCTTAAATCTTCGTTACAACTCCAAAAGTGATTTCGTAGACTCTTCTAGGCCAATTTCCATATTTCGGAGCTGTTAGAATCAACGAAATTCCAATCCGATACCCGTATGTCCGGTTGACCCAAAATACCACTTTTGAATACTTAAAGATTATGAAAACTCAAAATTTTCAAATTCTCAACTTTTCATAATATTTTCTAAAAACCAACACCCAATACCAATAAGAAATGACTCGGGGCAACTAGAGGAAGGGGTAAAATGATTATTTTATAAAAAAAATTCAAAAATAACTTTCAGGTTTATTACACTTCGTATGTCTAACCACCCCACCTCCATGTGTAGCAATATTGGAGCATGATCAGATCCTGTTCTAGAAAGATGTTCAACCTCCATATGAGTAAAGAGGTTCTACATTAGTTGATTAGATAAGATTCTATCTAATCTCTCAGAAATGCAATCATTTACAATTCTTCAATTCCACCAGGTGAATGGACTCCCTTTGAATGGAATTTCTGCATGTTCACAACTCTGGATACAAATATCAAAATCTTCATGATCAACTTCTTGAACTGGTAATCCACCAACTTTTTCTTCTTCATTTAAGACCACATTGAAATCCCCACATATTAACCAAGGACGTCCATATTTGCTGATAGATGATATAAGTCTTCTCAAAGCATTAGTCTATCCTCAACATTACATTTAGCATAGACCAGTGTGACAAGAAACTTGACTTTGTTGATGATGTTTTAAGCATAGTTTCAATTGTTGCTCAGTATCCTTGACCACTATAATATCAAAATCTGAATTGATGAAGCACCATATTTTGCCATTATAGTTTTCCTTCGCCACATACATCTTCAGTCTTCTACAATATTTATTAATATGTCTGGTATGTTGAAAAGGATCCAATAAACCAATGAATGAAAATTTATGAAAATTATGCAACATTTGCACTCTATGCAAAGCTTGTTGGGATTCACCGACCTAATGTTTCAAATTAGAGCTTTCATACTTTAATTTTTTACTTATTTCTCTTTGGCTGCATCCTGATACATGTATTCTCCACTCCACCTCCTTTTTGGGTCAAGATAGATAATTGTCGGACAATATTATTTTTTGTAGCCTTCTAACTAGCTAGGAGAAGAATATTTTTGTCGCCATGTTTGCTAGTTTCTGACTTGAATTATCTGAGGGTAAATATTGTCATCTTAATAATTTGATCACGCACAAAACGTTATTTTTCAATTTAACAAAGATGGACCTTCTACTTTAAAATCCAAAAGATGGTAAATAATAGTAAAATCAAACAAACCATCTACGTTTACATATAAAAATTTCAAGTTGTAATTTTAATATGGAGTTAATATCTTATAAGGTCACTCAACTTAGAGGATTTGTCTAGAAAAGCCATTGAACTTTATTGTGTATCAATAAAATTACTTAATTAGGCATTTGTATCAACAAAATCACTCAACTAAATTAATTATCAAAAAAAATTGACACAATAAAATTATTTTTTATATTATATAATATGAACCCACAAATAAATAAAATTTAAAATTTTGACATGATAATTTTTTTTATATTATATAAATATGAACCCACAAATAAATAAAATTTATAAGCTAATTTATTTAAATAAATTTACTAGTACAAAACTACAAATATAAAACATAAAATCAAGAAAATAAAAAAAAGTGATTTAAAGAATTTGAGGAAAATTTTTGTCTTTACATATTTAGTCTCATGATATTAAATCATATATAATACTAATACCACCAAATGTAAGGTATTAGTTATACACCCTATAATATCATATAGGGTGTATAATTAAAACATGTATTAGTAATACTAGACCCATACATGATACATGGACTATTTGTCACTATTCAAAATTGGACGCAATGGCACTCGTCTTATCCCACCAAGACAAGTCAGCCTAAAACCCCAAATACGTCGATAAAATGCAAAAGTAAATTAAAAATGAAAGTTTACAACAAATGAAAGTGCGGATAACAAATTCAACTTAATTAAACCCCCAAAACAAAGAAAAACACAAGTCTCAAACCGCATTGTCTCTAAAGTAGAACAAGATCATAAATATGAGTGAGAGGGCCGTTGGGATGACGAACAACTACCTCACAAATCTCCTCAGGAACCCTCTGATAAGAAGAGAAGAGAGAGTGTCATTAAGATCCGGACTCGTAACCTACATAAATGTAGAAGCAAGAGATGAGTACCAAATGACACGGTATTCGGCAAGTGAGCTCCTAAACACAAAGTCAAGTAATATAGAATACGGTTACTCCTAACAATTCAACTAAACTTCCACAACTACAACCTGCAGAAAATCAGCCCAATTTTGGGCTGAGCATATTTTGGTTCACATCGAAAAAATCGACCTAATCGAAATTTTTTTAATTTCAGTTTTGGTTTTTCGGTCTGTTTGGTCTGTTTCAATTTTAAATTTTAAAATTTTAGTTATTCGGTTCAATTTTTAATTTTTAAAATAATATATTTTGGTTAACCGAAAAAACTGATTTTTTTTTTCATATATTATAATTTGTATTCCACTTTCCAGGACACCACAATCCACAACCCATTATTAATTGGCCTAAATTTATATACCCAACCCAACCCAAATGTGAAGTCCCTAAACTCAAAACACATCACTCTCTCACAAATAAGTCTCCACCATTGTATGCTAGCTGCTGCAACTCTCACAAACATGATGTCGATGCCGCAGGTCACCATTGCTGATACCAAAAGCCACTAAACTATTATCTGACACTTTTCTTCTGCCCCTCTTTGCCTACTGCAGACTGTTTGTGTCCACCAGTACACACTCTTCCTATTTTGTTGTCTTTAAGTGGAGTTTATACTAGCCTTGAGGGTAAGCTTATTAGCTTTAGATTTTCGTTTTCTATTTGGTAGAGGACGAAGGAGACTCAATGTAATTGAAAAAAAATGTTTGATCTCAGAAAATTGGCACTTTTAGTGCTACTGAAAGGAAAAACCAAATTGGAAAATCCACGTTTTCAAACCAAACCCCGAACTGAAATAAACCGAACCAAACTTTCAAAAACCAAACTGAACTAAATTTATTTCAATTCAGTTTCCATTATGTCATGACCCAATTTCTCAAGTCATGATGACACCTACTAATGCCCACCAGTAGTTAAGCTAACCCGTAAACTCAGAATGATAAGTAATGGGTTTGAGGACAGAAACTAAACAAGAATGGAAAATTCCAAAAATAAACAGAATAGATAAGCGGAAGCAAAAAAAAATATGATATACACAACTAAATGTCCCTCCCAGAACCTAGAGGTCACAAGTATATAACTACTACAAAATAAAAGATGAGTACAAGTCCCAAAAGTGAATCAAAAATAAATACAACAACTGGCTAGTCTCAAAAGGCAAAAGACGGACCATCCATACTGAAGGAGACAGAAATGATCCCAAAACGTCAAGTGTTCACCCTAGTCTCCGAATCTGACTGCAACAGGCTCATCTATCCATGATGAAAGTTGATGCTTGGTCCTGCATCACGAAGGTAGATACAAAGTGTAGTATGAGTACCAAGACACCAGGTACCCAGTAGGCATCATAGGCCGACTGAGTGGGAAATATAAAATCAATATGAAAAAGAGGAATAAGCCTAAATATGAATCATAATAAGCATCTAAAGGGACGAAGGTACCATCTAAGAGAACTATAGTTAACTATACCCCACTGGGACCCCATAAGCCCAGTCGGGACACTAGTGAGCAAGTTTAAGTAAAGACCTTGATGAACCCCCATAAGCCCGTTGGATACACAAAATAGATACAACTACCTAAGCTAGGAACCAAGAATCTGCGATGCCAATAACTGAAGAACCACGTCATTTTCAAACCAAGAATCTCAAAGAATATATGAACCAAGAATGCTCTAGGGACCAAGGATAGGATTGGCTACCCAGATGCTCGTCCGAGTTCTCAATGTAGTAAAGGCTAGGGCTGGAACCCAGATACTTGCCTAAGATGTCAATGTGGCCAAGGCCGGGCCTGAAACCTGGATGCTTGCCTGAGTTTTCAATATGCTCAAGTTCGAGCCTGGAACTCGGATGCTCGCCATACTAGCAAGTCGGTAGAGCCCGGACTAGCTACCCCAATGCTCCCCGATGGAATCTCAGAATGGAGGCCGAGACTGGTGACCTAGATGCTCACAGATAATTTATTCAAAGGTGCCGATCATTCTCCTTTCCAACTGTATTCTAATACTTGCCGAGAATCTCCTTCCCAATGAATCAACTGATATATCGCCAAAGCTTAAATCAGAACCGAAACAAAACAATCACAAAGTCTAGTATCGCCAACGCATCTCAAAAGTTAAAACCATAGAGAGTTATGGATAATGCTATTCATAAGAGCAAAGTTACCGCCTAGCTAAGGCCAAACTATCAGACACTAGCTTTCTACACCATTCTATTGGGATCTAAGCCTGTCGGAGTGACGCCGGGGCATCTAAAGAAGGTTTCATAACCTATACTAAGGCAAACATGCTCCACAATACCAACATCATATGCATTTAACTCCTCTTACAATAATAACAATTAACGGAAAAAATCACATGCTTCCAATTATCGTAAAAACTCAGTAAGAGCCTAAACCATGATTTCTAACATCTAAGGTATAAAAATAAGCTATCCAACCCAAATTCCATCAATATCAACATGCTTTCACACATTTCATCTTAATCTAAAGAAAGGAAAGCCGTAGCCTACATGTAGGCTGAACACACGTGCTTTAAATTACTGTGCTGGAGCTTTTCCTTTCCGAATAGCCTCGAAACGCTTCTATGCTATCAAAAACAGAATCACAATATCGTTACGATCATTTAGACACTAATTTTATAATTTTCAGAGATAAACTAATTTTGGGGTCTAAAATAGAAAATGTAGGACCCACATCCAGAATTTTGGAATTGACCCTAAAAATTAGTCCAAAAAAGCATCCCAAGCTCAAAAATCAAATTGAAGCACAGTCCGGGGTTGGAAAACAATACGAAATGAGCATGCAATGAAATTCTCACATTTCAAGCTAAAAGAATGAATATGGTAGCATCTATAACCCGTAATTTATCAAAAAAGAAGCCCCCTAGACCCAACCCAAGCATACTATGATGTTTCTTGCGAAAAAACCTACAATTTAGCCTCAAGAATCATTAAAAACAGAGCTAAAATGTCCAAGATACAATCCTCCAAAATTCATTAAAATTCCAATTCGAAAATGATAATGACAACAGCTAAGATAGCAAAATTACCTCACACGAAACTCGTAAATAAGTTTTCGAGCTCACCAATGGATTTTTCATGCAATTTTCTTGAATTTAGATCCTTGGATCACGAAATTTGGTCGAGAAATGGAGGAGAAGTCTATGTTTAAAACATGCAAGTATGGTTGAGTTCGTCCTTGGTCTTTTATTAAAAGACCAAGGACATGACCTTCGCGAACGCAACTAGAGGCCCATGAACCCCGAGCCAAAAGGGACATACATCCGCGAACGTGGCCATGACCCCGCGAACGTGGATAACCAATGCAAATAGGCATGTTCACAAAAATAATGAGAAGATGAATAATTTCATAATAATGCACAATTCACAACAACACAATCGTGATACAACATAAACAATAAATCAATAGACCTTCCAAGCCATTCTCAACACATCACACATCAATATATAAGAAACTTTCCTTTTATTACCCCTTTTTCATCATTAAGATTTTTCAACATAAACAAGTCAATCCATCACTAAGTCCCATTATTCTCAAACACAAACAAAAAGGAAACACATGATTTCATACACTGAACAAGCGTCGAAAAATCCACTTGCCTCAAATAATCGAACAATCACTCTGGGACTTGAGCCTTCCCCTTTTTTTGGGCTTCCAAATCAATGCAATCTATTCAAATAAATAATTACAACAAGATTTTGAAACTAAAAACGCCCATATTACTATATGTCTAGCCTAGATACAAAAACTCCCCCAATATATAATCAAGTTCCTAAATTTGATGCCAACTAATATACAAAGTCTTACATTCCTAAATTTTAATTCTAGGATTATGTATCAATTCCTCCAAATATTATAAATGTAATGGTGTTCATCTAACACAATACACCTATTTTTTAATTAGGTATACTAATTTAATCAAAATTTGAATCATAATGTGATAATTATAAGAAAGATTTGGAAAAGGAAAAAAACCAGTACGATAACTTCATGATAAACAATAACATTCACTTTATATTCTTATATGATCACCATACAAGCCATCATTATCTATCAATAGGCTCAATCATTTGGCAATGATTAGCCAATGATTATCAGGTAGACCTTGTCCCCTAAAACCATCGACACTAACATACAACTTCAACTTTGCAACTTTCTATCTTTCTTCCTAACCCAATCAATATAAAAATAAGAGAAATTTTCATCTATTCAATATAGCTAGATATGGAGATTGGAGACTAGCTACTAGTTATTCCTTTACTTGTATCTGAAGTCTAAAAGTTCTCCTCATGCGTTTGTCCACCCAGGTAAGTTTTTGCCTCCCTTTCTCTATTCTTTTCTAATCTTTTAAGTATTAAAAGTGACAAACTTCAGTAGCCTATTTTTATATATGGGCTAAGTGATAAGGTTATTTAAATAAATTATCAATATACCCATCAATTTAATTAATTATCTAAAATTACCCATCAACTATATAACCGTAATCATCAAATAGTCCAAAATTTCCAATTTAAATTTATGAAAAGAGTCTTTTATGAAAGAGAGAGGACTAGTTCTCGAAATGACCTAGCTGTTCATTATATTATCCAGCACTAAAAACTATGTTTGTCCTCGAACATAAAGTAAAAGAAAGTACCTGAAGCTTCTAAAAGCTGAGGATATCTAGCATGCATGTTGGACTCAGTCTTCCAAGTTGCTTCTCTGATTGAATTATACTTCGATTGTACCTTCACTGAAGCTATCTCCTTGGTTCTAAGCTTACGTACCTACCTATCTAGAATAGATATAGGCTCCTTCTCAAATATCAGATCAGGACCAACTCTATTGAATTGAGTGATAATACATGAGACTCATTCGGAACATATTTCTGAAGCATGGAAATATGAAACATAGAATGCACCGAATCAAACCATCCAATCAGAGATCTACACCATCATCCATACAATGCCTCAAATGGGGTTGTCTGAATACTGAAATGATAACCGTTGTTATAGAAAAACTCTGCTAAGGGAAAATGCGGATCCCATATAGCACCAAAGTCAATCACACATGCTCAAAGCATGTCCTCCAACACTTGAATCGTCCGCTCGGACTGCCCATCTGTCTAAGGGTGAAAGGTTGTACTCATATCTAATCGAGTACCCAAACCATGCTATAAGTCCATCCAAAAGTGAGAAGTGAACAATGAACCTTGATCAGAGACTATGGAAATAGGCATACCATGAAGTCGAACTATCTGACTAATGTAAAGTTGAGCTAACTTCTCTGTTGTATACTTCACCCGAACCAGAATGAAATGGAATGACTTGGTCAGTCTATCCAAGGCCACCCAGATAGAATAATAACAACCCACGGTGATAGGTAAGCCTACGACAAATTCCATGGTGATACGTTCCTACTTCCAAGTAGGAATGAGCATTTTCTGTGACACACTTCCAGTCGTTGATGCTCACACTTGACCTATTGGAAAGTCAACTCCAAGATACAAACTTTAAAATATCCCTCATCATACCGCACCACCAATAATATTGACTCAGATCATAATACATCTTGGCTTCTCCTGGATGAATAGAGTACCTCAAACAATGTGCCTTCTCCAAAATTACTCTAGTCAAATCGCCCACCTTAGGCACACAAATCCTACTGCCAATCCTCAATACTCCCTCCGAATCAAGTTCTGCCTCATCAGCTTCACCTTTCAACACTTTGTCTTGAATGATACACAACTTGTCATTCTCAAATTGCCTCTCCCTAATCTTCTCAATCAAGGAAGAACGTGCCTCTACAATGACAAGAGCATCACCATCCTTCGAAATCTGCAACTGAACAAGGTTATTCACTAGCCTCTGAACTAGCCTCTGAACATCTATAGCCAACGATTGCTCCTCAACTTGAATTGGGCTAGACTCCCCATACTAGAGGATTTCCTACTCAAGGCATCCGCCACCACATTGACCTCCACCTGTTGATATAAAAAAGTCATGTTGTAATCCTTTAGTTGAACACTCCTATGATCAGTGAATAGCTTATAATACACACCGTACAAGTAAAGATGCCACAACTTTTGCATGAAGACCACGACCTCTAACTCCAAATCAAGAGTAGGATAGTTCTTCTTATGGGACTTTAACTGTCTAGAAGTATAGGCAATAAATTTTCCCTTTTGCATCAACACATCACCTAACCAACTCTATAAGCATCACACTACATAGTAAAGCATACACCCTCCTTGTGTAGCTTTAAAATAGGAGCCGAAGTCAACAAATTCTTGAGCTTTTGAAAGCTTACCTCATACTTGTTGGACCAATGGAAACCCATACTCTCTTGAGTCAATCTGGTCATTGGGTTGCAATAGAAAAGAAACCCTGCATAAACCGCCTATAATAACTGGCTAACTCTACAAAACTACAAATCTTAGTAGGATAGGTAGGCCTCATCCAACCTTTAACTACATCAATCTTAGCCAGATCCACTCTAATCCCCTCCTTAGACACCACGTGTCCCATGAATTCCACTAAATTGAGCCAAAACTCACCCTTGGAGAATTTTGCATACAAATTCTCTTCCCTCAACTTCTGAAGTACTAACCTCAAATGGCATACATGATTAGCCTCAATCTTAGAATACACCAAGATGTCATTAATGAATACTATCAAAAAGGAATCCAAGTATTGGGGAAATACCCGTTCATCAACTCCATGAATGTTGCAGGGGCATAAGTCAACCCAAAGGACATCATCAAGAACTCATAGTGACCATAAAGATTCCTAAAAGTTATCTTAGGGATATCTAATGCCTTAATCTTCAACTGATGATAGCCAGACCTCAAGTTTATCTTAGAAAACAACGTCACTTCCTGAAGCTGATCGAACAAATCATCAATGCAGGGAAAAAGATATTTGTTCTTGATAATCACCTTGTTCAACCATCTACAATCGATATACATCCTCATAGACTCGTCCTTTTTTCCCACAAATAGGACTAGTGCACCCCAGGGTGATACACTAGGGAGAATGAAACCCTTGCTCAACAACTTTTGTAACTACTCTTTTAACTTCTTCAACTCTGTCAGAGATGTACAATACGGAGCAATAAAATAGGCTTAGTGCCTGACTCCAAATCAATAGAAAAATCAATATCTCTATATAGAGGTATTCCTGGAAGGTCAGTAGGGAATACATTTACAAACTCCTGAACAATGAGAATAGGCTCCATAAAAGGTGATTCAATACTAGTATCTCAGATGAAGGTTAAATAAGACAAGCACCCTCTATCAATTAATCGCTAAGAATGGATGAAAGAGATAACCTTACTAGGGTAAGAAGCACTAGTACCCTTCCACTCAATTCTTGGAACACCTTACATCGCTAAAGTCACGGTCTTAGCATAACAATCAAAAATAGAATGATAAGGAGAGATCTAATTCATACCCAAACTAAAATCAAAATCTACCATTCTCAATATGATCATGTCTATCCAAGTGTTAGACCCCACCAAAGAAATAAGATAGTATCGATACACTCAATCCACCACTAAAGGCTCACCCACGGGTGTAAAAACATGAGTAGGTACAGGTATATGATCACATGTCAAATCAAATCCAGATGCAAAATAGATAGATACATAGAAAAAAGTAGACCCTGGATCAAATAGTGCAGACGCAGATCGATGGTAGACTGGGATAATACCTATGATAAGTGCATCAAAAGCATCAACCTCAAGTCTTTTGTAAAAGCATGACACTAGGATTCTCTACCACCTCTAGCCTACATAGCATCTCTACCTCTTCCCTGCGGGACTATAGCACCACCAGGACCACTACTAGGAGTACGACCCCCTCTATTAGTCTAAGCTCTACCTCGACCTCTGATTGGCGGTGCTGGTCCTCTAACTAGAGTGGATGAACTAGGCTGGGGTCCTCCCTCGCCTTGATTAGGACACAACTAAATAAGATGATATAGGTCTCTACTACCATAACAATATATCTAAACTTAAACCTACTACGATGATCCCAAGAAACCTATATGACTACCCTAACCCATCAGCCTCTACTACAAACCCTAATAACTCTAAACTGCACTGTAGGACACACGAGGTATCTAACCATCCTCAGAAGTTGGCATAGATGTATGAACTGGACCTCTACTGAAAAGAACCACCTTCTCTATAGGACCCTCTACCTCCAAATGAGGTACCAGAATACTGACCAGATGCATGGGCCCTCTTGGGGTCCCCAAACTCCTCTCTCTCCATCAATTCTGCCCCCTTGGCGGCACTACAATGGACTAAAAGGAAGTCCACTCACAGGCACATCTAAACACATCCGTATAGATAGAATAAGTTAACCCTCACAAATGTATGGATCCTCTCAGTCTTATCGGGAAGGATGGTTAAAGCATGCTGGGATAATTGGTAGAAATGAGTCTCGTACTCCACAACTATAAGACCATCCTACCTGAAACTCTTGAACCTCAAACGACTTTCCTTCCTCATATCCAAGGACTGAAATGGTCATAAAAAGCACTAGATAACTTGTTGAGACCCAATCTTCCTAGAGCTCAAGTACACTCTCCACCACTCCCTAGCTGGCCCATGCAACTAGAGTGTAGTATAACGAACTCCATGCGTCTTAGCTAGTCCAATTGTCTCTAGTAAGTCTCTACACATTGTGAAGACTCATGAGCATCCTCGGTCTTTCCACCCTAAAACACAAGTGGATCCATATTTTGAAACTTCTCATACCTACGCTCCACATCATCAGTCAAAATAAGCAAAGGCGCACCTTGAGCTCCCTCTCTCTGTAACTTAGCACCAACAACTCTAGGACCCTTTAGTGGCTTTCGAGTTGGACCATGAATAACTGGAGCCTAATGCTGCTCTAGGGTTTACCCCCACTGTAGTCTGAGAAGTCTCGAGTGTGCTGGTCATACCACCACCCTGAGTAAATCTCTTAAGCACACTCAATACCCTGAGGTATCTTAAATCAAAGGTGTGGCTGTGTGCTCTAGAGGGACCTACTCCTCCCTAACATCAATTTGAGGCTCTAGAGAGACCACTTTAGGAAGTCCTCTCATTGTTTCCACTCCATAAGATCGAACTCTAGCTCTACCCCTACCCCATAGCTTTGGTCCTCGCCATTTGCCAAAAAAACAAGTGGCAACTCACTACTAACGAAGATAACCATGGACGATGAGAAAGAATGAATGAAAGGAAGTTTCCTAACAATCTTGAAAGCCTCTCAAAGATAAGTACATAAGTCTCTGTATCGATCTTCAATCCTCTACATGGACTCAACTTGTATACACATGAGACCTATGAACTTGGGGCTCTGATACCAGTTTTTCACAACTCAAAATTAGACGTGATGACACTCATCTTTTTCCATCAGGATAAGTTAGCCTAAAACCCAAATATTTCAATAAAATGCTGAAGTAAATTAAAAATAAAAGTTTATAACAAATAAAAGTGCGGATAACAAAGTTAGCTTCATAAACCCCTAAAATTTGATTGTCACGTGTACAAGCCTCTAATGTATTGCAATAGATTTGAAAGAATAACACAAGTCTCAAATGGTATTGTCTCTAAAGTAGAACAAGATCATAAATATAAGTAAGAGAGCCGCTGAGATGATAAACAACTACCTCACAAATTTCCACAGGAAGCCTCATACAAGAAGAGAAGCAAGAGTGTCATTTAGATCCGGGCTTATAATTTACACAAATGTAGAGGCAAGGGGTGGGTACCAAACAACTCGGTACTCAGCAAGTGAACTCCTAAACACAAAGTCAAGCAATATAAAATATGGGTACCCCTAATAATCCAAATGAGCCTCCACAACTACAACCTACATAAAATCAGACCAATCTAATAGTTCACAATTTACATAACATGCAGCTCAATAACAACAGTCTAAAAACTACAAATCAGCAACACACAAGATCAAGTTCAACAATCACGAGTTCCACAAAAAGGCAGATAGTAGTCCACAAATAATAAAGATATATAATGTAATGTTAAGTATAGTGATGCATGTGTCTACATCCACTGTCTCTCAGTCCAGGACCCATTGTAGTAGATGTATGTCCATACATCTACTATAGTGTGTGGTACATCCCTCAAATATCTTATATTATCTACCACAGTGTGTGGCACATTCTTCGAATATCATATAGTATCTACCACGACGTTTGGCATGTTCCTCGAAATAGTACATCTTTTTTGATTTCTTATTCTTCCTCAGTTCACATAACACTTCTCACAATCTTATCTCAGAACCAACGCAAATAGGCATGTTCACACAAATAATAAGAAGATGACCAATTTCATAAGAATGCACAATTCACAAGAACACAATCGTGATACAACATCAATAATGAATCAATAGACCTTCTAAGCCATTCTCAACACATCACACATCAATATATATATGCAAGTTGCCTTTTATTATACCTTTTTAATTATTAAGATTATTCAATACGAATAAGTCAACCCATCCCCAAGTCCCATTACTCCCAAACACAAACAATAAGGAGATACACGATTTTATACACTTAACACGGGTCGAGAAATTTACTTGCCTTAAATACTTGAATAATCACTCTGGGACTTGAGACTCCCCTTTTTGTTGGGCTTCAAAATCAATGCAATCTATTCAAATAAATAATCTCTACAATATTTCAAAACCAATTACACTCATGTTACTATATGTCTAGTCTAGACCCAAACATTCACCCAAATCTATAATTAAGTTCCTAGATCTTGATGCCAACTAATATACCAAGTCTCATATTCCTAAATTTTAATCCTAGGGTTACGTCTCAATTTCTTCAAATATTATAAATTTAATGGCGTTCATATAACACAATACACCTATTTTAAAATTATTTATACTAATTTAATCAAAACTTGAATAATAATGTGATAATTATAAGAATGATTTGAAAAAGGAAAAAAAAAACTTGTACGATAACTTCATGACAAACAATAACATAGACTCTATATTCTTATATGATCACCGTCTAAGTCATCATTATCTATCAATAGGCTCAATCATTTGGCAATGATTAGCCCATGATTACCAGGCAGACCTTGTCCCCCAAAACCATCACAATACTAACATACAAGTTCAACTTTGCAACTTTCTATCTTTCTTCCTAACCCAATTAATATAAAAATAAGAGAATATTTCATCTATTCAATATAGCTAGATATGGAGATTGTAGACTAGCTACTATTTATTCCATTACTTGAATCTGAAGTCAGAAAGTTCTCACGCATTCGTCTGCCCAGGTAAGTTTCTGCCTCCCTTTCTCTTTTCTTTTCTAATTAATTAAGTATTAAAAGTGATAAACTTCCACTAAACTATTTTTAATAAATTGGATAAGTGATAAGGGTATTTAAATAAATTATCAATTTAGCTCATCAGTTTAATTAATTATCTAAAATTACTAGTCAACTAAATAACCGTAGTTATTAAATAGTCCAAAATTTTTCAATTTAAATTTATGGAAAGAGCCTTTTATGAAAGAGAGAGGACTAAATCTCAAACTATTTCTCCTAATGCACCCTACCAAACAATTTCATTGGTTAAATTGGTAGGTATAATATTTAGTTGGATATAATAATTATATTAAGAGAAAATTATAAATGGAATAAATATATATCCATGTAGGTGTGCTGTGTAGGCGCCATGTAGAATGATAAAAGGGAGCACATGAGACTTAATTGTTCATGGATAAATATGTGTCTAAAGTTAGATGGAATGGGCAAATTTATCAAAAACATATGACGAAAAGAAAATATAACCATTTTCTCGAAGTACAAGGACAAATATGCCCCCTTTATGTTCTTTAAAATTATATCTAGAAATATGTTTGATCCTCTCATAAGTTTAATCGAACTGTCATAGTTCATCTACTGTATTTATTCCAAATATTTATGCTTGATTCTAACGTGAATGATTACTTTCTTATTAAGTGTTGTTGAAATATTTTAAATCTCATTATTTCACGCTTCGAGGGCTAATAAACTAGTAATCTTTTGTCAATTTTGAGATAGTGAGTTATCAATACTTTTTTAAAAAAAATAAAAAGGACCATACCTTGAAAGATTATAGTTGAGGAAAAAATATAATCAACATATGTGATGGAAAACATTCTCCCATTTGAAAATTTTATAGATTATATTTTTATCAATTTGTTGGATTTTTAATAAACATATTGATGTATTAAAATTTCATCCATAGCTTTAGTAAAGAGAGATTTAACTTATATTGTATGCGACAAGAATATCAATAAATGACAAACTTATAAAAATTAGATCAATTAAATTCATATAGTTGCTTTAATTTTATTGTGATGAATGTCAAACCAATCGATCTATTAACACCTCTATTGTCAACACCATTTTTTTGTGAAACTTCATATCACTTGAAATAATTGTACAATTATCACGATCCAATTTCTCAGGTCATGATGACGCTTATTATGACCCACCAAGAGGAAAGTCGACCCATATCCCGGAACTGTGAGTAATGGAATATCAGGGTAGAAGACCAACAATTCAATCTAAAAATAATAATGAAATAACAGGAACACAAATGAACAATAGAAGCAAATCAATAATATGTACAAATAAAAGATCCCTCCCAGAACCTAGAATTCACATGTACAAAGCTACTACAAAAAGAGTACAAGTCCCAAAAGTGGACCACAGAAATAAAATTATCTCAAAAAGCAAAAGACAGAAAATATATATGTACAAAGGGAGATGGATAAATCCAAGACATTGTGTGCTCACTGTCACCTCTGATCAAGACTGCAACTGACTCAAGATCAACAGTGATAGCTAGTACTCGGACCTACATCATGAAAATAGATGCAGAGTGCAGTATCAGTACCAAAATAACAGGAATACAGTAGGCATCATAGGCCGACTGATCAAGATAAGCAATAGCAAACTGAAATAAGAGAAACTAATCACAACTAAAGATAGAAACCAAAAATCAAGGTAAGTATGTACATGAGCATACTCAACACACAAAAGAAAGAGAGAACTATCTAAATCCGCTGAGCTCCCATAAACCTAACAGGTACGCTCGTGCACAAGTCTAAGGTAACGACCTGAGCAGAATCCCATAAGATTGAAAGGAGCAAAGATAGTTAAAGTAAAATGAGAGAATCTGGTGAAGTTCCAACAACTCCACAACTTCTTACGGACTTGAACCGAACCATTCTGTAAGCTTGAAGCTTGAACCAAAGCTGAACATAGTTAAGGACTTGAATTGTAGAATCATAAGAGGATTAGAGACTTGTAACGAGATTTGATAGTAACCAAGGATTAGAACCAAAGTGATAGATAATTGTGAACTTGAACCACGTGCAAAAGTGACCACGGAATTAAACCAAGGTAATGGTAGCTAAGGACTCGAACCAAAGCTAGTAAGTAGAAATTGACTTGAACCAAGGCTGATAATGGCGCTGAACTCAAACTAGGGCTATGTAAGGTCAGGGACTTGAATCGAGGAAATAATACCTAGGTAAGGACTTGAACCCTGCCCGGTGGAGTTAATTGGGGACTTGAACCACAAACAGAGGTGAATCAGTTAGATTTAGAATCAGCGGCCAACCGAGCGTCATGGAGAGTACCTCCAATTTGAGTATCATCAATAAATCACTTCATCACGAACCACATCCAACTATAATCAATGAATAGAGTTTCGAAACAAAAAACCAAGTGATACAAAACTGATAGAAGGATAGGACATTATGGAGATAAGGTTCCAACCTGTGTTACTACCTAGCTAAGGCTCAGACTATTAGACCCAAGTCTTTTATATTAGTCTATAGAAAGCTAAGCTGTCTGAAATGGCGTTGGAGAAGTTTCAAGGCCTAACGACACAAAAATCATACAAGTCTAAGGCAACACTAGTATAAGCCTAGACTAAGGCCAAGCAAGCTTCCAAAGACATATACTAAAGGCACAACACACACCACAAGGTATGGATTTAAATACAATAACAGGAGACATGCTTTAACAGTCCAAAATTCCCCCAAAATAATGTCTAGGACATGAATTCTAGGAATTTAGAATAATCGACACCTAAATACCTCCAAACTCATACAAATTAGCATACAATTGCCTAAACATGCTCAGTATAAAGAGGGAGAAACCGTAGCCTACCTGTAGATCAACAGCGCGCACTCCAACTCAAGGAACCAGAGCTTTTCCCTTCCGAATGGCCTCAAAACACTGCTACACTATCAAAAATAGAATCACAACATTAACACGGTCATTTTGATATTAAAATTATCAAATTTGGAGATAGTAAAATTTTGGAGTCAAAATCGAGAATGTGGGACCCACTTCATAAATTATAGAATTGGCTCCGTGAATAGGTCCAAAATGCTACCCTGAACTTTTACTCCAAAAAGGAATGCGATTTAGTGCCTAAAATAACAAACACCAACATGCACAAAATTACCACTTAGAGCTAAGGTATTCACTAAGGACAACAAATTATAATGGGATTTTACCTCACACGATGAGTATCCAACTATTTCCAAACACTTATCCCCGTAGCCATGATAATTTTTGATGTTTTAAGATTTGAATCACCAATTTTGGTGGAGAAATGAGAGAAAAAATGAGTTTCTAAAATCCACAAATGAGCTGATCCCGTCTATAGACTTAATTAAAAGAAAAAAAATTGCTCATCGCGATTGTGGAGCCCAAGGCTCGCGGTTGCTAGACACTTGCAGGATGCCCTTCACATTCATGGAAGGGACCTCGCAAATGCAAAGGCTTAACTGGGATGAGTTCGCGATCGCGACCATAAAGCTTCGTGAACAAAAGATAAGGGTGGCCTACACCAGTATCAGCTGCAACAACTAATTTTGCAAACTCCTAATTCTCCGATGGGGTGCTTAGAATTCATTCAAAATTCTGTGAGCGCAAATGAACTATGATACCCCATCAAATTCAATGTTTCGAAATTAATGGCATATTTAAAATTCCTATACAAGGTCATTTTAATAAAAAATGGATCCCACACTTAAGTGTTATTTTAATTCAAATTCCACAATGAGCCTCGAAAAGAGAATGAATGGTCATACCAGATGAAACTTGATATTTTAGAACTAACCGCACTGTTAGAATTTTCATCTGAGCACAATTTTCAAGAATATTGACCAAAGTCAACCAGGTGCCAAATTTCAAAGTCAAAAGTTCCAAATGAGCCCAAACTCATACCGATTTTCCTAATACTCATGCCGACCATGCTACTAGCCTAATTTTTCTATTCTGGAAATGATGGAATAGTCAGAATTCATTATGAGGTCATTTACCTGAAGTTATGACTGCAGTCAACTTTTTAACTTATAAAATCTCCAAAATAGGGAAACGGGCCTACAACCCAAATGAACGACTAGGCAACCGAACAATCAGTGCCAGCAAGTCATAAATGACTTGGGGTCACTACAAGAATGTTCTAAACAATAAAATAAATATTTTATTTCTAAAATGACCTAGAGGGTCATTACAACATCCACTACAAAAAGAATTTTCGTTTGCGAAAGTAAGAGTCAAGAACATACTAGAGTACACGAGACTCATTTGGAACTACCGGCACAACATCAAAACATGGAAAATCAGGTGAATATCTAAAAAGGACAGAGGCAAAGCAAATTTATATGCAACCTCATAAATTGTCCTCAAAATTTCAAAAGGGCCAATATACCTAGGCTAAGCTTGTCCCACCTCCAAAATCTCATCACACTCTTCATGGGCGATAAACTGAGGAATACTCTGTCAGCAATGGCAAATCTCAACTATCGACGCCTATAATCCACATAAATCTTGTGTCTACTATGAGCTGTCCTAAGACTATCCTGAATTACCCTCAAATGATCTAAGTCCTCCTGCATCAAGTCTATACCACACTTCCTGAGCTCGGCAGACTCAAACCAACCAATCGGAGAGTGACAACTCTACTATATAAGACCTCGAGTAGGGCCATCTAAATATTGGAGTGGTAGATGTTGTTATTTGCAAACTCCTCTAAGGGAAAAAACTGGTCCCACTGACCCCTAAAATCCAGAATACAAGCTCGCAACATATCTTGAAGAACCTGAATTGTGCTCTAATTAACCATCAGTCTATGGGTGAAATATTGTGCTAAGGTTGAAATGGGTACACAACTCCTCCGGAAAAGTCCTCCAAAAGATGGATGTGAATAGTGAGCCCCGATCTAAAATGATAGAAACAGGCACACCATGAAGATGAACTACCTCACAAATGTAGATATGTACCAATCTCTCAGCATTATAGGAAGTATGAATAGGGAGGAGGTGTGTTGACTTGGTTAATAGATCCACGATGACCCAAATACTATCAAGACCATGGGAAGCGCGAGGCAACCCCCACAATGAAGTCCATGGTGATACGCTCTCACTTCTGATCAAGATTGGGTAGTCTCTGAAGCATGCCACCAGGCCTCAAATGCTTGGCCTTAACCTGTTGACAACTCAACCAATACGACATATAATCAGCAATATCTCTCCTCATACCTCTCTACCAATAATTTTGCCTCAAGTCATGATACAACTTTTTGGTGCCCAAATGGATAAAATATTTAGAATCATAGGCCTCACTAAGGATCAAATAAATCAAGCCCCTAACTCTCAAAACATAGAGACCACCACTAAACCTCAATATGCCATCTGAATCTAAAGTAGCTAGGCCGGTGTCATCTCCCAAAATCCAATCTTGAAGTGAAAGTAAATCTCCATCCTTAAACTGATGACTGAGAATGCGATCCAATAGAGATGACTGAGTATAGTAACTTGTAACTTAAGGTACGCTCGTGATTCATAAATACCGATGCATCGGTGTGATATCGGGAGAATATTGTTGCAAAAGGTTATGAATACCAAGTAATCCTTATATTAATTCATTTGAAGTGTTAAACCAAAGTTACACGCCAAGGAGATCATTAAAGAAAAGGTTCAAGTTTAAAGGTTCATTGTGGAGGAATATTTTAAATGATCTAATTTATCATCTAACTTTGAACGAGAATATCTCCTAATATATAAGGAGTTAGAAGGTCTACAAAATATCAAATAAAAGGTATTTGAGTCAATACAACTTTGGTGTAAAATATTATGGCCATTCTATGACAACACACACACTGTCCAATCAGGGAGGACATGTAGCACTTTAAGAAAGTCGGCCAAAAAGTTATGTTTTTATATTGGAACTTGGAAATTTTATTTTATATATTCCTAAACGTCTAAGGTTATATTCCTAAGAGATTTCTTCATCCCTTCTTCATAGCAAATCAAGGGTTCTTCATTTTAAAACTTTCCAAGCTAAGGTAAGTTTATTTCTTCGAGAATAAAGTGTCCTCCTCTCTATAGAACCTTAGATATACTTAGCCAAATGTTTTCTTGAAGGAAAAGGTGTTTTCTTAGGGAAAAAAATGCAGGAATCTCTTCTCTTCCTTGGAATGACTCTTGTTCTATCTCCATAATTATGGCTCTGAAAGATGTTTTAAGTTCAATTTACGGGTAGGATTCACGAACGGTGATAAAAAGCCGTGAGTCCATCTTTTACCCATTGTAATCGATATAATTGTGAGGAGGGAGTATGTATAAGGATGTATTGGATGTTTTATTGATAAAAGTAGGGTTTGTTTGTAGTGTATTGATGCAGCAACTGCGTTACAATAAAATTAAAGGCTAAGTATAGAAAATATGACTTCTATAGTTCTTGCAAGTTTGTCGCTCTCCAAGTGTTTGATGAAATACCTAAATGACTAAATAATATGTTGTAGGTGTGTATGTAAGCTCCTATTATTTTCATTAATGGTAGTACTCCCTGACCAACTTCAACTATGAGCTTATACGGGAATTTAACGTCATTTGATAAAGAACTCACAGAATGATGTTCGGAAACTATGAGATTTAGTTTACATGTATAATTTGAATGATTAAGGGGCTGGTTCATCATGAAGTATGGATTGGGGAGTAATAATAACCTCATGGGTAAATTATGAGCCTACTTATAGAGTAGATAAAGAGGCAAGTGTGGTGATATGCCATTTATCTATCGTAAGTGTTGAGGTTGGCACTCGTGAACCATTATTGTGTTTTTATCCTTGTTGGGATTCTTGATTAGCTTCTTGTACTTCCCTATATGATTCTATGTTATAGATAAAGTTGTCAGAAAAGTAGTTTGACGACAAGACGTAAGATAGTAAGTCCCGAAGTAAGGTATGTAAAGCTAAAACCTCTTACGCCATTAAGGCATCCCAGAGTCGCATGTTCGTAATATAAATTTCATATGATATCAAATTATGAAGTATTCCTATATTGAAAATATTTCCATGTTGGAGGCTTAAATCTATAGAGTTGTAGTATTATTTTTCTAGTTAGAAAAGTCATATGGTTCACATCACCAAACATGTCTTCTGTTAGAACACCTAGAAGATATAGGGGAAATATGTATCATAAAGTTAAAAGAAGCAATTGACCACATATTATCCATATATCATATATCTATATGATTCTTAAGCTAAAGGAGATACATAACAAATGTTTCACGAGTCATATGATTCATGAGTTGGTTATTCCAAGTCTTTGTATGCAAGTTGAGTTTATAGCCTATTCTGAAGCGTGGGGTGGTTATTTTTAGGGCAACTACGTGCGGTGCTATTTTATGCACATAATTTAGATAGAGTCAGTTGGAGTTCCCATCGTGGATTCACCTGACTTATGCACCCCTGTGAGCAGACCATATAGGAGCCTAGGGGGACATACCTTGATAGACCTCGTTAATCGGAATACGAGATTTCATGCATGGTCGTGATAGTGGGCTAAAAATACCATACATGGTTCATTGATCACAGATAGTAGGACATCATATGACTACCTGATAGTTTGTTTTACAAACAACAACAAAGTTATATAACAAAATAAAGATATAAATTGAGCGAATTATAGGAATCTTACATACATAAATGAATAAGCCATGTAGCTCTAGACAAGGACCCTTGAGATTAGTCACAGTTCCTGTGTTGGATTACATTTCCTGCATACATTTGCTTAGATTTTCCTATCTTGATATTTGATTCATTTGATCATTCTTACATGACTACTTTTCATTCAGTTTTATTTACATACCAATATATGTTTTATATATACTGATGTCCCTATTTTTATGGTGCTGCATTTTCCATTGATGTAAGATCAGGTACTCAGGATAACAGATATTTCCAATAGCCCATAGACTTCCAGTTTTAGGAGTGGTAAGCTCCACCTATACCTGGAGCTATCAGATATCTAGAGCCTTTATTTTGCTATGTATGTACATATGTTGGAATGGGTATGTCAGGGCCTTGTCTCGACCAGTTATCAGATTATCTAATGCACTCTTTAGAGGCTTCATAAACTTAGATTTATTTCAATTGTAAGTAGCCTAGTGGGCCCTTTTGTTATCTATGTTTAGTGGGTGTCTTGGTATATGTTCTGCTACTTATGTATCTCCAACTTTAGTATGAGTTTAATTCATATATTAGAAAGTGCTCGAATAAGTCCTCATTATCTGCTCTTTCCTAGATGGGGTATGATAAAATTTTGTATCAGAGCACAAGGTTCAAGTATTTCAAGGAGTCTATGAAGATGTGTCTAGTAGAACCTTTCTTATAAATATATTGCGTGCCATATTTATAGTTAAGGGGCTACACGGGCATTTAGGAATTTGACCTTCTTTCATAATCAATATCGTGCGATAGAGCTAAGTTGCCGATAGTCAATTCTGACGTATATTCTTTTTATTTGTGATATAGGTCATGTCAATTACTAACAATGATAAAGTAGGTCCAAAGGTTACTACTAGTACTACTAAGGAGGCATTTATTTTAGAGCAGACTCAACTATTAGGCAATCGAACTAGCGTTCAGGAGAGCTTGGCATGTCCTATACTTTTAGGTCCTCAGATTCCTAGGACAAGAGGGTCTGTGGGAGTTTCTACACCTTAAATAGCGTCAGCAGTGGTGCATGTACCACCTATACCACCATCAAGTGCCTCCGAACAAGATCTTAGAGGGAAAGTACAATTGCTCGCTCAGTAGGTAGATGTTCAATTCCAAGGACAAAATGCATCTGAATGTAGAACTATCCAGGGAGAGGCAACTAGATCAAGAGTACGTAATTTCCTCCATATGAACCCCCCAGTTTTCACTGGATCTTATGTGACAGAGAACCTAGAGCATTTTATAGATAAGATCAATAAAATTTTTAGGGTCATACATATTTTAGAGAATGAGGCAGTTGAATTGGCCTCTTATCTGCTGAAAGATGTCGCCATTGCATGGTATGAGATATGAGTGGATTCTAGGGGACCAAATGCTAGCCTACTAGTTTGGAAACAGTTTTCTAAGGCCTTTATATCCCTAAGAGCTCAGAGAGGCGAGGGTTGATGAATTTTTAAGCTTTTGACAGAGAAACCTTAGTGTCAGGGAGTATAGCATGCGGTTCACTTAGTTGCTTAGATTTGAGCCTGAGATGGTCAGCACCTAGGATGTAAGGAATCATCACTTTGTGGTTGTCCTTGGAGATCATTTAATTGCCTCTTTTGTAGTTTCTACATTAAATCGAGATATGGATATTGCCAGATTGATGGCACCCACCTAACAGACAGAAGACTATTTATAAAACTATAAGGCTAAGAGAGAAAGAGAAAAAACTGTGAGGGCTAGGACAGCTGGCATGTTTCACGAGGGTGATAGAGCTTATTCCAGTAGAGGTCCACAAAGTCAATCTTAGTCAGTAGACCACTCCAAATCTAGTTCCCCAACTAAGTCATCGAGACCTAAAAAGGAGCAGAGTTATACTTTGAGGTCACCATGATCCTACTATCATAGAGATGCTAGCCGAGGACTACCACCATGACCTACTTATAGACAGTGTGGCCGGTGTCATTTAGGAGAGTGTCAATTTGTATCTATCACTTAATATGGGTATGGAGTTGAGGGTCATAATATGCATGACTTTCCTAGGCTTAGAGCTGAGGGTGGAGGCAATTGACTATAATATACTAGCTCGGTCGGTAGGAGCATCCTCATCATCAGCACCTTCTTTCTTGTGTGGTCCTCAATCATCATAAAGTAAGGGTTCCGACAGAGGCAAAGGATCCAGTTCTGGAGCTGGACTAAACCACATGTATGCACTAGCTGCTTGATAGGATTCTAAGGCATCCCTAGATGTGGTTACAAGTACCTTATCTATTTTCTCTTATAAAGTATATGTATTGATAGACCCAAGGGCTACCCTATCATATGTTACTCCATTTCTTTCTAAGAACTTTGGAGTGGAGCCAACGTTATTACATGAGCTATTTGTAGTATCAACTTTGATAGGAGAATCAATTATAGCTAAAAAGGTCTATTACGGGTACCTGGTAACAGTATGTGGCTGGGATATATTGGCAAATTTAACAGAGCCTAAAAAGGTTAATTTTAATGTCATTATGGGCATGGATTGGTTTTCCTCTTGCTATGCTATAATTTATTTCTGATCTAAGATTGCTAGATTCCATTTTCCAGGTGAGCCAGTTCTGGAGTGGAAAGGAAATTTTTTGATGCCTAGAGGAAGTTTTATTTCCTATCTTAAGGAACAAAAGTTTATAGGTAATGGGTGTTTATATCACCCGGTCCAAGTAAGAGACCTTGAAGCTGAGAAGTAGGTGCCAACACTTCAATATGTGCCTGTGTGAATGAATATCCAGATGTGTTTCCTGAGGAACTTCCTGGATTTTCTCCAATCAGAGAGATTGATTTTGGTATCAAATAGATTCCGATACCCAACCTATATCCACTCTGCCTTAAAAAATTGTGCCAATTGAGTTGAAAGAGTTAAAGGAGCAGTTGAAAGAATTACTTGACAAAGGTTTTATTCGACCCAGTATATCACCTTGGGGTGCACCAGTACTATTTGTACGCAAGAAGGATGGCACCATGCCAATGTGTATAGATTATAGGCAACTAAATAAAGTCATGATAAAGAACAAATACCCCCTTTTAAGGATAGATGATTTATTTGATCAATTTTAAGGAGCTAAATGCTTTCCAAATATTGAATTGAGATAAGGATATCATCAACTAAAGATTTGGGAAGTAGATATTCCCAAAACAGCCTTCCAAATGAGATATAGGCACTAGGAGTTCCTTGTCATGTCATTTGGACTAACAAATGCCCCTGCAGCCTTCATGGATATGATGAATAGGGTTTTCAAACCCTTAATTAACTTGTACGTGATTGTATTTATAGATGATATCTTGATATATTCATGTGATGCCACAGAACATACAAATCATCTAAGATCAATCCTACAAACACTTAGAGAGCATCAACTATATGCCAAGGTTTCTAAATGTGAGTTCTTGATGCACTCAGTGGCTTTTATTGGCCATGTGGTATCTGGTGAAGGCATTAGTGTAGACTTGCAGAAGATTGAGGTTGTGAAGAGTTGGCCTAGACCTACTACTCCTATAGAGGTGTGGAGTTTCTTAGGGCTAGCTGGCTATTATCGAAGATTTATAGAGGGCTTCTCTTCTATTTCTCCCCCATTGACTAAGTTGACACAGAAGGAAGTCAAGTTCCAATGGTTAGACGCTTGCGAAAGAAGCTTCCAAGAGCTTAAATATAAATTAAATACGACACCAATATTGGTCTTACTAGAGGGTATAGAAGGGTATGTAGTTTATTATGATGCTTCAGGAGTTGGCCTAGGGTGCGTCTTTATACAACATATGAAGGATATAACATACGCTTCTCGACAATTGAAGGCACATGAACAAAACTATCCAACTCATGATTTGAAGCTTGCAGCGATTGTATTTGCTCTTAAGATTTGGCGTCACTATTTGTATGGGGTACATGTTGATATATTTATAGATCATAGGAGTCTCTAATATCTCTTCAAGCAAAAAAAGTTGAGTTTGATGCAAAGAAGGTGGCTAGAGTTGCTGAAGGACTTTGACGTAAACATTCTCTACCACCCAGAAAAAGCTAATGTGGTAGCAAATACACTCAGTCGACTATCTATGGGCAGCCTAGTGCATTTACCATGGGTAAAACAAGAAGTAGTACGAGATGTTCACAGATTAGCCATCCTAGGAGTCTGATTGCTGGAATCTGAAGATGGAGGTATAGTTGTGCAAAATACTGTACGAGATGTTCACAGATTAGCCATCCTAGAGTCATCATTAGTGGCATTGGTGAAAGTAAAACAATATGATGATCCTTTATTGCTCTAGTATCAAGAAAGGATTCAAGAACACCAAATTATTGCATTTGAGTTGGAAGGAGATGGCACCTTGAGATGCCAAGGCAGACTATGTATTCCAAATATAAATGGGTTGAGGCAGCAAATTATGGGTGAAGCACATTGTTCTCGATACTCAATTCATCCGATCTCTACAAAGATGTATCATGAACTTAAGGAGGTCTATTGGTGGAATGAAATAAATAAAAATATAGCGGAGTATGTGGCACAATGCTCTAATTGCCAACATGTTAAAGCAGAACATCAGATACCTAGTGGCCTAGCTCAGACTGTGGACATTTCAATATGGAAATGGGAGGCTATTAATGTGGATTTTGTTTTAGATTTGCCTTTCTCTTTTAGGAGACATGATTCTATTTGGGTGATTGTTGATCGATTAATAAAGTTAGCCCATTTCTTGCTAGTTAAATCCACAAGTATAGTTGAAGAGTATGCCAAGCTATATATAAATGAAGTTTTTTGATTGCATGGGACTCCACTGTCTATTATTTTAGATAGGGGAGCGCAACTACCCCACTCATGACATAGAGTTGGTGGTTGTAGTTTTCGCGCTTAAGATCTAGAGGCACTACTTGTATAGAGTTTGATTAAAGATCTACACTAGTCATAAGAGCCTTAAGTATAATATGAGTCAGAGGGATCATAACTCGAGGCAGCTCCATTGGATTGAGATCCTGAAGGACTACGGCCTATCTATTGTCTACCATCCGGTCAAGACGAATATTATACTAGCCGCCTTGAGTCGGAAGGCACTGATATGGGTAATCTAGCCTTCCTTTCTACTATAGAGCATCTTTGGCTTTGGACGTCCAATCCTTAGCTAACAGGATGATTCAACTTAATATATCTGGTTCATGGTGTATGCTAGCTTATGTGGGAGCTTAGTATGATGCCCTAGCTAGGAAAGAGTGGACAATGAGGACTTATTCGATCACCTGCTAATATATGTATTAAACTCATACTAAGGCTGTAGACTCATAAGCAATAAAACATATACCAAGACACGCACTAAATATAGATAACAACAGGGCCCACTAGGCTACTTATAACTGAAATAAAATAAGTCTAAGAAGCCTATAAAGAGTGCATCTAAGAATCTGATAACTAGTTGGGACAGGGCCTTGACATACCCATTCCAACATATGTACATACATAGCAAAATAAAAGCTCTAGATATCTGATAGCTCCAGGTAGAGGTGGAGCTTACCATTGGGCTATTGCGAATATCTGCTATCCTGAGTATCTGAGCCTCTATCAATGGAAATGCAACGCCACAAAAATAAGGACGTCAGTACATATAAAACATGTACTGGTATGTAACACAGACTTAATATAATGTACACATGTAAGAATGCTCAAATGAATCAAATATCAAGATAGGAAAAACTGAGCATATGTATGCAAGAGACATAATCTAACACTGGAACTATGACCAATCTCAAGGGTCCTCGTCTAGAGATACATGGCTTATTCAATTATGTATATAAGATTCCTGTAATTTGCCTAAGAGATATCTTTACTTCGTTATATAACTTTGTGGCTGTTTGTAAAACTAACTATCAAGTAGTCACATGATGGCCTACTATTTATGATCTATGAACCTTGCATGGTATTTGTAGCCCACTGTTACAACCACGCGTGAAATCTCATAGTACGAGTAATGAGGTATATCAAGGTACGCCCCCTAGGATTTTGTATGGTCTACCTGCAGGCCTGTATAAGTCAGGTGAATCCCCGATGGAAACTCCAACTCACTTTATCTAAATTTTGTGCACAGAATATCTTTGCACGTAGTGGCCTTAGAAATACCCACCCCACGCTGTAGAGTAGGATAGAATCTCAACTTGCTTACAAAGACTTGGAATAAGCAACTCATGAATTGTATAACTCGTGAAACATTTGTTATTTATCTCCTTTAGCTTAAGCATCATATAGTTATGTGATAT
This sequence comes from Solanum dulcamara, assembly GCF_947179165.1. NCBI lineage: Eukaryota > Viridiplantae > Streptophyta > Magnoliopsida > Solanales > Solanaceae > Solanum > Solanum dulcamara. The sequence continues at coordinate 4,001,555 of NC_077247.1, read as the reverse complement.
ATGGATAATATGTGGTCAATTACTTCTTTTAACTTTATGATACATATGTACCCTATAGCTTCTAGGAGTTTTAACTGAAGACACATTTGGTTACGTGAAACATATGACTTTTTTGACTAGAAAAAGAGTACTACAACTTTATAGGTTTAGGCCTCCAACATGGAAATAATTGCAAGATAGGAATACTTCATCATGTGATATCATATGACATTTAAATTAGGAAAATACGACTCTGGGACGTGCCTTATTAGCTTAAGAGGTTTTAGCTTTACATACCTTACTTCGGGACTTACTATCTTACTTTTTGTCGTCAAACTGCTTTGCTGACAACCTTATCTATAACATAGCATCATATAGGGAATTATAATAATCTAATCAAGAATCCCAACAAGGATAAAAACACAATAATGGTTCACGAGTGCCAAACTCAACACTTATGATAGATAAATGGCATATCGCCACACCTGCCTCTTTATATACTCTCCAAGTAGGCTCATAATTTACCCATGAGGTTATTATTACTCCCCAATCCATACTTCATGATGAACCATCCCCTTAATCATTCAAATTATACATGTAAACTAAATCTCATAGTTTCCGAACATCATTCTGTGAGTTCTTTATCAAACGATATCAAATTCCTGTATACACTCATAGTTGAAGTTGGTCTGGCCTACTACCATTAATGAAAATAATAGGAGCTTACATACACACCTACAACATATTATTTAGTCATTTAGGAATTTCATCAAACACTTTGCGAGCGACAAACTTGCAAGAACTATAGAAGTCACATTTTCTATTCCTAGCCTTCAATTTTATCATAACGCAGTTGCTGCCTCAATACACTACAACAAAACCCTCCTTTGATAAAAAACTGCCAATAAATACCTCTACATACTCCATCCTCACTAATTACATCAATTACAATAGGTAAAAGATGGACTCACGGCTTTATATCATCGTCCCATGAATCCTACCCGTAAATTGAACTTCAAAGTTATGGAGATAGAGAAAAAGTCATACCTCTATGAGGAAGAGAAGAGATCCCTGACCTTTTATTTCTCAAGAAAAAACCTTTTCCTTCAACAAAAAACTTGGCCAAGTATATTTCATTTTCTATAGAGAGGAGGACACTTTATTCTCGAAGAAATCAACTTACCTTAGCTTGGAAAGTTTTGAAATGAAGAAACCTTGATTGGTTATGAAGAAAGGGTGAATAAAGCTCTTAGGAACATAACCTTAGATGTTTAGGAATATATTAAATGAAATACCTAAGTTCCAATATAAAAACATAACATTTTGTCCGACTTCCTTACAGTGGCACATGTCCCGCCATGAAATGGGCAGTGCGCATATCTGTAGTAGAATGACCATAACTTTTTACTCCAAAGTTGTATTAATAAGAGGTATATTTTAATAGAAACTAGACTTAAATACGTTTCATTTGATATTTTGTAGACCTTCTAACTCCTTATATATTAGGAGATATGCTTGTTCAAAGTTAGATGATAAATTAGATCATTTAAAATATTCCTCCATAATGAACCTTTAAACTTGAACCTTTTCTTTAATGATATCCTTGGTGTGTAAATTTGGTGTAACACTTCAAATGAATTAATATAAGGATTACTTGGTATTCATAACCCTTTGCAACAATATTCTCCTGATATCACACCGATGCATCGGTATTTATGAATCACAGGCATACTTTAAGTTATGGGTTATTACACTATCACCCTTGAGATCATCCATCCTCGAATGTAGGGTGCACCTTAAAATGATTCTAAATCTATTAATTTACAAAAAAATTGGTAGAGTTTCCTTTGTAAATAGGCCTATGCAAAACCTGTCAGCTAACCAAAATGCATACAATATGCTTCACAAAGCATCACAAAATAGTAATATTCACGAATATCCATGAGGCTCTGCTTGGCCTTGTATGAATTAGAATTGCACAACTTATTATAACATACCTTATATTGAGAAGATCTCAACTCTGAGGAACATATGTGATTCTGAAATTGTATTTTTGTATCAAGCACCTGAATATATAACATATAAGCTAAGTAGTAATACAAGGTACCAATAAAACCAATACTTGAACAAAAGGAGTTATGAATTCAAAAACCTTTGGGTGGATACTAAAATAAGTGGGGATACTTGGCCCTCATGTTAGCCTCTGCTTCCCAAGTGGCTTCTTCTACATTCTTACTTTTCTAAAGTTCCATGACCGATGTTGTCTTTATTCCTCAACTTCTTAACCTGTCGGTCTAATATTACCACTAGGACTTCTTTGAATGATAACTCTTTTGAGAGTTCAATACCTTCGATGGGAATAACCTTTGTAGGGTCTCCTAAGCATTTGCGTAACATAGACACATGGAACACCGGATGTACAACAGCTAACTTTGGAGGCAATTCTACTTCATAGGCCTTCTGGCCAACTCTTCGTATAACTTTGTATGGCCCAGGTATGTCTCAACTTACTTTTACTCCCAAATCACATAAAGCCTTTCATAGGCAACACTTTCAAGAATACCCAATCATTGTCGGCTCTGAGTAGTCTTCTAGGGCACTTGTATCAATTTTAATTTCTCAACAGCTTGCTGCACAAGATATGTTCCTAATATTTGAGTTTCACCTATTTTGAACCAACCAATAGGCGATCTGCACCATCGCCCACAAAAAGCTTCAAATGGATCTATCCCGATGCTTGAGTGATAGCTATTATTATAGGCAAATTCTATCAAGGGTATATGATTATCCCAATTGCCTGTAAAGTCTAGTACACATGCTCTTAACATATTTTCGAGTGCCTCAATAGTGCGTTCTTCTTAGCCGTCTTTCTGTGGGTGAAATGCGGTGCTAAGGCTCACCTGTGTTCCCAAACTCTTCTGGAATGACCTCTATAAATGTGTGGTAACGCATACGCAATAACCCTTCCCTGCTGCATCAGTACTAACCTATTTCAACACCGGATGGGTCACAATAAATAGTGAATCCCTCGCCCTCAATTGGAAGAGTCAATACATGAGCGATGGCAAGCAACTCCTTGAGCCTCAGAAAGCTCATCTCACACTCCTGCGACTACACAAATAGAATGTCCTTGTGAGTCAACCGAGTAAGAGTCGCTGCTATAGTAAAAATCGCTCAACAAAGAGCTAATAGTACCTTGCCAATCCGATTAAGCTACAATCTCAGTCACAGAGGTGGGCCTGGCCCAATCACAAATGGCCTCAATCTTCGCCGGATCTACCATAATGCCATCTTTGGACACCACATGCCCTAAAAATGCTATGGACTCAAGGCAAAAATTGTACTTTGAGAAATTGGCATAAATTTGTTGATCCCTCAAAGTAGAGCACTACCCTCAAATGCTGCTCATGCTCATCTCAGCTCTGAGAGTTTACTAAAATATCATCGATGAAGACTATGAAAAATAAATCCAAGTACGGCCTGAATACCCAGGTCATCAAGTCTATGAATACGGCAGGGGCATTAGTCAACCCAAAAAACATCACTGGGAACTTGTAGTAGGCGTAGCTAGTCCTAAATGCGGTCTTAGGGATGTCCGCTGCCTTAATCCTCAACTGGTGGTAGCCGGATCTACAACCAATGTTAGAAAATACCACGATCCCTAAAAGCTGGTGAAATAGATCATTAATCCTAGGCATAGGGTAACGATTCTTCACCTTCACCTTGTTCAACTGAATGTAAACAATACACATTTGCATAGTACCATCTTTCTTCTTAACAAACAGGACTGGGCACCCAAGGAGATACGCTAGGCTGAATAAATCCCGTACCCAAGAGATTTTGAAGTTTAACACTGAGCTCCTTAGGCTCTATAGGGTCCATACAATACGGTAGGATTGAAATAAGATGAGTACTCGGCTATAAATTAATGGCGATTTCAATATCATGACCAGGAGAAAGGCTAGGAAGGTCGGTAGGAAACACATTTGCAAACTCTCGGACTATAGGAACTGAATCAACCATAGGGCCCACCCTACTAACATCTATAACACAAAGAAAATATGCCAAACACCCGCTAGCCACTAATATTTGAGCATGAATAAAAGATATCACTCCGATCTACGTGAAACTACAAGAGCCCTTCCATACCTCCAGTGGAATATCGGGAATGGCTAAGGTAATGGTACAAGCATAGCAATCAAAGACCGCAAGGGGAAGGGATAACCAGTCCATGCCTAGAATCAAATAAAAATCCACCATATCAAGCAAAATGAGGTTAAATCTAGTGTCCCTCCCCTAAATAGATACGACACAGGATCGAAAAACCTAATCCACTACTAAAGAGTTACCCACTAGGGTCAAGACGTGCAAAGACTCTACTAAGGGCCCTAGACTTATAGTCATGACCCAATCCCATAGGCCGCGACTAGGGCCCGACCTGGACCCCTATTTACATAACTGTCAAATATAAGAACTATACACCAGAACCCCATGGGTGATAGTATATTTAAATACATATAACCTCTTTCATTTACATTATGTCATGAAAGGTAAAGTAAGCCAACAGGCTGCCTCAACATGAGAACATTTACAATATGCCATATAGGCACCACTGAAACAAAGTCATAACCAACCCACATACATATGTCTACAGACCTCTAATAATAGCAACAATAACATATGGTGGGATAGGGCCCCCACCGTACTCGTGACTAAGCAAAAGCAAGCATATATACCAAGGATTAATACCAAAACTAGGATCCGATACCATGGAGCTTCTTCCAAACTTGCTGAGTGGAATCCTAAGCTGGCGGACTCCCAAACCTGTGTCTGTACCTGCGGGCATGAAACACAGCCCCTAGAAGAAAGGAGGGTCAGTATGATATATGTACTGAGTATGTAAAGTATAAAACATCATAAGGAAATTATAGTTTCCATAGGGATGCAGGGGACAAGTATAACATTTAACAGCATACTGTACCTGCACTTTAAAAAATAAGGTCATGTATACTATTATCAAATACCGTATCCGGTTCGCTTGGGGGCTCGGTGTCACAAATGTTCTATCAGTTAATCATATGCATGTATGTGCCGTACTAGCCTCTAGTGAGGGACTCGGTAAATAATCATACTATCATAATAATTATACCATCATATATCATACCCGGCCTTTTTATGGGACTCTATCGTACTCGGCCCTCTATGGGACTCGGTGAATGCTCATATCATGATATATCGTACCCAATCCTTTATGGGACTGGGTCATACCTAGCCCTTTATGGGAATCAGTGAATAATCATGTCATCATATATTTTACCCGACCCTTTATGGGACTCGGTCATACTCAACCCTTTATGGGACTTAGTCATACCCGACCCTTCATGGGACTCGGTGAAAAATATATTAACAGCATGCACGATTAGAGTAGTGAGAAACCATATGCAATTTAACTCATCATCTAAGACTCAATTAAACAGCCTAGTAAACTATCACTTCAAGACCAGAGCAATAATCGTCTCAAGTACCCTATGAAATATCATTAGGGGTCATATCTACTGGAGTCTCAGGAATATTAGATGTATGTCCAGTCAAGGCTAAACAACTCATAGAATGAGAGACGTTTGTCATTGCAGAGACCTTAGGAGTAGGATATTATACATTCAGGTAATATTCAGCATATAGGAGACTCGAGAACTTTACGTTCAGATATGACTAAGAGTCATGGATTATGTCTTTGCATATAGAAAGCTCGAGGGTGATAGCTTAACTATTATAGGAGTTCTACCATCACGAAGTGGATAAGAATTATGAACTATACTCAGAGCTTTATGAATGGAATTATACCCATGTTTCATATACAAACCATTCATAACTTATATCTAAGACATGCCAAAAGAAAGAAGAATAGCTTCACATACCTGTAGTAGCTCGATTGTAGTCCAGCTTGTTTGGTTTCTCCTTCAACCTATTTAATATGAGAGTAATACCAAGATTACTAACTTTTAACTTTCCATCTTCCAAATTTATACTCAAGTATCTATAGGCACCATTTTCTTACTCGCCTTCCTCGACTAGTCTATTGGCTAGCTCCAAAGTTAACAGAAATCGGGCAGCGTCTCCCCTATTACTTGCCCTATCCAAATTTCTAATTTTAACCTCTAACCTTAGCATACATATCAAAAACAACAATCATCATCCATATACCATCAAATCATTACCATATCACGTAACACAAGTTCCACATAACTCACCCAAAACTATGACGCCAAAGTAGGGTTTTAGCTCTTAATTTCGCAAAATCTTTAACCATACGAAACGAAGTATTATGAGGCTGAAAACAGAGGCCTATGTACTCATATTTAACCATGTTACATCCCTTCAACATAGATAAACCACCTCCAAATACAACACCATGCTAACGACAACACTAGCCAAACTTTAACTTGCTAGAATAGCATCGAAACAATCCCTACATGACCTGCAACATCCTTCAGCTGTAACATGCATATTTTCACATTTCCAACTCATATTTATACACCCAAAACATGTCTAAACACTTTACCAAATGTGGTAGAAGAGAATCGAACCATACCTTAACAAACAACTTCCCCAAACTTGCTGAAAATTGACTTTGAGAGCTCTCAACGTGGCTGAAAAGTTGGTGGCTGCTCGTTGCACTCTTTCGCTGACCCAACTATTAATTCATGTTGGTAACGCCTTTATCTAGTTGAAGAATACCTTAGATAATTAATTAACAGAATGAAATTGAGGGCCTCACCTTGCTACTATGGCCGTTTCTCTCTTGCTCTTGTTCTCTTCAAGTTGCTCTCACTAGTTTTAAGTAACAAGATGAAAATATGTCCAAGTACAAGGCTAAAAATAAGATCCCTTAGTCATGAATTAGGGTTTTATAGCCTTCCTTTAAGAGTGACACATGACAGCCCCTAGGGGTGATACTTGGTAGCCCCCTAAGGCGCCACATCATCCATGCATCCAATCCAAAGATGCCACATGGCAGCATGGGGCCCACCCCAAGTAGGTGTGTCACCTACTTAGTCCAAGTAGGTGTGTTACCTACTTAGTCCAAGTAGGTGTGTCACCTACTTAGTCCAAGTAGGTGTATCACCTATTTGCTTCTTTTCGTAAGTTTGGAATCTAGTTTTTGCTCTTTTTCGTAGGTTTATGGCCTCGTCTCACTTTAAGAACCCATATAATCTTTGCTACTTAAGATCGACATGTACTCAAGTGGCTTTATTTTATAAGACATACAAGTTTGTAGCTTACGCAAGTAGGTTGAGTACCATGACTCCTTATTTGACCTCCAACTACTTCCGAAGCCTTCTAGATCTATTTCCAACCATCACTAATTACGTAGAACTTCGTAGGTAACGTGGACCATATAACACTCTTTTAGAAAACAAATATGCTCCAATGTACCAAGGTGCGGGGTAAAATATCCTTCCCCCCTTTAGAACATTCGTCCTCGAATGTTAACTAATCTTATAGGTAGATAATCATCCTAGCTACCTACAAAGTCAAAAACACCTTCTCACGACATACCTTCTAGCATTTAAGTAGTACGCTTATCCTGTTCATCAGTTTTGAGGGTTACATGCGGTACTAAGACCTACCTGTATTCCCGATCTCTTCTTAGACGGATATCCAAGTGCTAGCTATAATTTAGGCCCCTCTACTCGAGACAATAGTTGTGGGGACCTCATGTATTACTCCTCAACTTCTTTAGAAGATTTTAACTGTACTTTACCTATCATTAACTGGTATAATTCTGAAGGAATTTGGCATATAAGTTCACCATCTTTTAGTAACCGGCTAATTCTGCTCATCTTGCTTAAACCATTTCACCATTCTCTTATCCTAACTTGTAACATTCTAGACACTTTCTCGTGTCATTCCTTACCTTTACTAGGATATGGTAAGGTACTCAGCTTAGCCCAACCTTAGCATCATCTCGCTCGTCTTCATGCTTTACCTTACCTTCCCTTTCTTCTCTTACGATCAGTATCGGGATAGATCCTTGGTCTAACCATGGCCATGTCCGGTTCTTCCCATAGTATAATTCCCTCTTGGTAGTTGACTCAACCCATATTTGTACCTTTCTGCAACATATCCAAAATATCCTAACTCCTTTTATCATGCACTTCCTTACTTCGCCCTATACTTAACATATACAATCATAGGTTGTCTAACCATTCTGATACACTTGTATGAGGTGGACGTAGTCTTTTTGTCTCCTAGTTCATTCTGCTGTATTTATCTTCTTCACATTGAAACTCACTCGTCCCACCTTGTCCCACTTCTTTCTTTTCCCTTATTCACTCTTTTCTCTTCTCATCTCCTACTATAGGAGGTTTTCTATCCTTTTTCTTGGTTATTTATCTATCACAACATCATTTGCGACCAACTCTATAGCCAACATTTTGGCTTTTGGTCTAGCATGATGTCATTATCCTTTGTAGTGTCTCTTGAGTTATTCAATGTCCTTTTGGTCTAGCATTATACCCTTTTCTTTTTATCCACACCCACCTTCTAATGTGATGTCGTTCAGGGTCTTTTCAAAAACTTCTTAACACTGCCTTATATACCGTTCTGACTTCTATCCAATCATTGGTGGCTTTCAGACCTTCCTAACTTGGTTCAACAAGGGATCTTATTGAAGTGTAAGCATCCATCTCAAATATGTTGCCATATCAATTGCCTCCACCTTACCCTTGCAGTTTTCTTATTTGCTTCCCCTCTTTAGAGGGTACTTATACCTTTATTTGGTTATACCTTGCTCTGTCTCTATGTCCAGTCTCAAATTCATCCAATCTCTTCCCAAAATAAAAAGGGTGCCCCTTACTGGCGGTATGTATAGTACTTCTTACATCTTTAGTTCAACATAATAGGGGTACTTGGTATCAACTTCCAAGACATATTAAGAATCTATGTTTCATTCCCCTTTTTTTTTGGAAATATTTTGGCAGAGTTTCCTCTATACTTCTCACTATCCCAAAAGCTGCACGCAAAAAAATACCAACAATGCCTCACAGGGCCAACATATATATATATATATATATTCATATCATCTCACAGCCACACAGGGCTTTCAATATCATCTCATATCGCAGCCACATAGGGCTTTCAATATCAACAATAGTATGATAATGATGGACTTACCTCATGTGTCCAACTCAACCTGCATCTGTTACACTTTTCGGTCTACTTTCCTTTCAATTTTCAACTTTACATATCAATCGTATTTCAATACCTTACTTGGGACATATCTTTCATGCCTTGGCTTACCTGCATGCTTTATAACTTCCAATATCATCACTCACTTTCTTCTATCAAGGTTGTCCTTCTACTGAAATCAGAGGTTAGCATAAGGAATTTCACTTCCAATAGCCTCCTATTTATAGATGTGGCAAGTAACACACCGATAAATAAGACTCTACTAGATACGGTCTGTAGACACTTCAAGGACGAACGGCTCTGATACCACTTCTGTCATGATCCAATCCCGTAGGCCGCGACTAGGGCCCGACCTGGACCCCGTCTACATAACTGTCAAATATAAGAACTATACACTAAAACCCCTGTGGGTGATAGCATATTTAAATACATATAGCCTCTTTCATTTACATCATGTCATGAAAGGGCACGTGAGCCGACTAGGTTGCCTCAACATTATAACATTTACAATATGTCATATAGGCACCACTGAAACAAAATTGTAACCAACCCACATACATATGTCTACAGACCTATAATAATAGCAATGGTAACATATGGCGGGATAGGGCCCTCGCCATACCTATGACTAAGCAAAAGAAAGCATATATACCAAGGATTAATACCAAAACTAGGCTCCAATACAATGGAGCTTCTTCTAAACTTGCTGAGTGGAATCCTAAGCTGGCAGACTCCCAAAACTGTGTTTGTACCTGCGGGCATAAAACACAGCCCTCTGAAGAAAGGGGGTCAGTACGATATATGTACTGAGTATGTAAAGTATAAAATATCATAATGAAATTATAGTTTCCATAGGGATGCAAGGGTTAAGTATAATATTTAACAACGTACTGTACCTGCACCTTACAAAATAAGGTCATCTATACTATTATCACATACCGTATCCATCCCACTCGGGGGCTCGGTGTTATAAATATTCCATTAGGTCATCATATGCATGTATGTGCCGTACCCGACCCTCTAGTAAGAGACTCGGTAAACAATCATACTATCATAATAATCATACCATCATATATCATACTCGACCCTTTATGGGACTCGGTTGTACCCGGCCCTCTATGGGACTCGGTGAATGCTCATATCATCATATATCGTACCCGTACCTTTATGGGACTCGGTCATACCCGACCCTTCGTGGGACTCGGTGAATAATCATTTCATCATATATCATACCCGGCCCTTTATGGGACTCGGTCATACCCGACCCTTCATGGGACTGGTGAAAGATGCATTAACAACATGCATGATTAGAGTAGTAAGGAACCATATGCAATTTAACTTATCATCTCAGACTCAATCAAACAGCCAAGTAAACCATCACTTGAAGACTAGAGCAATAATCATCTCAAGTACCCTATGAAATATCGTTAGGGGTCATATCTACTGGAGTCTCAAGAATATTAGACATATGTCCAGTCAAGGTTAAACAATAGAGACCTTAGGAGTAGGAGCTTATACATTAAGGTAATATTCAGCATATAGCATACTGGAGAACTTTATGTTCAGATGTGACTAACCATTCATAACTTATATCTAAGACATGCCAAAAGAAAGAAGAATAGCTTTACATACCTGTAGTAGCTCGATTGTAGTCCAACTTGTTTGGTTTATCCTTCAACCTATTTAACATGAGAGTAATACCAAGATTACTAATTTTAACTTTCCAGATTCCAAATTTATACTCAAGTATCTATAGGCACCATTTCCTTACTCGCCTTCCTTGACTAGTCTATTGGCTAGCTCCGAAGTTAACAGAAATCGGGCAGCGTCTCCCCTATTACTTGCCCTATCCAAATTTCTAATTTTAACCTCTAACCTTAGCATACATATCAACAACAACAATCATAATACATACATCATCAAATTATTACCATATCACGTAACACAAGTTCCACACAACTCACCCAAAACTATGACGCCAAAGTAGGGTTTTATCTCTTTATTTCACAAAATCTTTAACCATACGAAATAGAGTATTACGAGGATGCAACCAGAGGACTATATACTCATATTTAAACATGTTCTAGCCTTGAAAAATAGATAAACCACCTCCAAATACAACACCATGCTAACGACAACACTAGCCAAACTTTAACTTGCTAGAATAGCATCGAAACAGTCCCTACATGACCTGCAACATCCTTCAGCCGTAACATGCATATGTTCACGTTTCCAACTCATATTTATACACCCAAAACATGTCTAAACACTTTCCCAAATGTGGTTGAGGAGAATCGATCCATACCTTAACAAACAACTTCCCCAAACTTGCTGAAAATTGACTTTGAGAGCTCTCAACGTGGCTGATAAGTTGGTGGCTGCTCGTTGCACTCTTTCGCTGCCCCAACTATTAATTCACGTTGTTAACACCTTTATCTATTTGAAGAATACCTTAGATAATTAATTGATGGAATGAAATTGAGGGCCTCACCTTGCTGCCATGGCCGTTTCTCTCGTGCTCTTGTTCTCTTCAAGTTGCTCTCACTAGTTCTAAGTAACAAGCTGAAAATATATCCAAGTACAAAGCTGAAAATAAGATTCCTTAGTCATGACTTAGGGTTTTATACCCTTCCTTTAGGAGTGACATGTGGCATCCCCTAGGGGTAACATGTGGCATCCCCCTAGGGCGCCACCTCATCCATGCATCCAATCCAAAGATGCCACGTGGCAGTATGGGCCCACCCCAAGTAGGTGTGTCACCTACTTAGTCCAAGTAGGTGCATCACCTACTTGTCACCTACTTGCTTCTTTTCGTAAGTTCAAAATCTAGTTTTTGCTCCTTTTCGTGGGTTCGTGGCCTCATCTCACTTTAAGAACCGATATAATCTTTGCTACTTAAGCTCGACGTGTACTCAAGTATCTTAATTTTATAAGCCATACAAGTTTGTAGCTTACACAAGTAGGTTGAGTACCATGACTCCTTATTTGGCCTCCAACTCCTTTCGAAGCCTTCTAGACCTATTTCCAACTGTCACTACTCACGTAGAACTTCCTAGATAACGTGGACCACATAGCAATATTTTAGAAAAAAAATATGCTCCAATCTACCAAGGTGTGGGGTATAACACTTATACTTAGTTGAGGGGTATAATATATAGATATATAAGAATAGATAGAGCCTGGATCAAATAAAGTGGATGAGGCTAATGATATAATAGAACCTTACCTGTGATTACATCATCTGAGACCTCAGCCTCTATTCTAGCTGTAGCTACAAAAAATTCATCCTAGGATCCTCTACCCCATGCATAAACCCGAGCTCTTATCCTGCCTCCCTGGGGACCTCTCCATGCACCCTTATGACCACCCCTGTGGTCCTTTCCCTAGCTTCCGCCTCTAACTGGAGGTGCTGCTGGTGTGGGCCTAGCTGCCTGTCAATCTGGTTCCGCTGACATATAAAAAGAGCACTCATGGGACCAATGTTCTATCTCCCCACGCTTATAGCACAGTTATGGTTGTCGGGTCAGAGTTGGATATCGTCCACCTCGACCAGAAGAACCTATTTGAAAACAACCTTTGCCCTAACTCGGATTGGTAATAGATCCACACTAATGGTGCTGGTCAACCTCTAAAGTATGAAGTGAGGCTGGAATAAGCGATTGGATTGGCCTTGCTAGAACCTTCGGTGAGATCGGTCATATGACTCCCTAGGCCTAAAACGTTGCCTACCCTGTCTATCCTTACGCCTAGCTCTCTTACCGCTGTCCCCTTGGGCCTCTTGATGGAGAATGCAGGCATGGTATACCACATCCAAAAATGAATGGCTCACTAAGACTAAGGATCAAGTCTCAATCCGTAGATAAACTCTCAAACCCTTGATGAAGCACTGAAATCTCTCCTTCTCAGTAGGTAAAATCATTGTAGCATGCTTGGAGAGCTAGTGGAATTGGGCCTTATAGTCTGATACGATTATGGAGCCCTAATACAATAGCGAAAACTGATCTTAGAGCTGATCTTTGACATTCTTGGAATAAATCGGGTCAAGAAGGCCTCTAAAAACTCAGTCCACGACATCGGTGGAGACCCAACTGGCCTGTCTCTAAATATAAAAGCCACCACTTTCGCGTAGGACTGTCTAGTTGATAAGAGGTGAAGTCAGCTCCTTTAAACTCCACTAAACCCAAAGTAAGTAGACATTCTCAGCAAGTAAGTAGAAACTTATGGTCATCCTCACCCACAACCCCAGAAAACCTTAGTGGTGATAGTCTAAGGAACACCCTGAGCATCTTTTTCTACAGAAATAACATCATGTCATCCAAATTATCAGGCTGAGCTGCAGGTGCCAGTGGCTACTGAACAACTGGTGCGTTTGATGCAGGCTGGCCCTACGGTGCTGAAGTAGCTGGAGCTAGGGTCTGTTGTATACCCCCAAAAGCAGCTAATATCTAGGCGAACATTGCCTAAAGGTCCGAAGCTGCAACTAGTGTGGGTGGTGGCTGGATTGGTCCCTATCCCATTGGTTAATGATGTATTGGAGCTACTGGTGGCTCCATCTTTGGCTCCAGAGTCTGCTTTATCCAGTCCTAGCAGGTGTGTGAGCCATCCTATAAGAGAGTGGAACAAGTGAGATCCTCAAGAACAGATAAGGCATGCATGATAATGAAACAAGAGAGACAAGTTCTTAAAGACATCCTATAGCCTTCCGAAGATAAGTCATGGACGTCTTTGCACTAATCCGCAAGACTCTAGTAGATGCTGGCTCTATATAAGTGCGACCGGTGAAACTAGGGCTCTTATACCAACTTGTCATAAACCAATTTCTCAAGTCATGATGGCGTCTACTATGACCCACCAGTAGGCAACTTATCTCAAAACTATGAGTAATGGGATGTCAGGGTAGAAGACCAACAGTTTAATCTAAAAATAGTAATGAAATGATAGGAACACAAATAAATGACGAAAGCAAATAGGGAATATGTACAAATAAAAGATCCCTCCTAGAACCTGGAATTCACATGTACAGAGCTTCTACTAAAAGAGTACAAGTCACAAAAGTAGACCAAAGAAACAAGACTGTCTCAAAAAGTAAAAGACAGACAAAATATATGTACAGAGGGAGAGGGGTAAATCCAAAATGTTGTGTGCTCACCCTTTCCTCTGATCAAGACTACAACTGGCTTAAGATCAACACAGATAGCTAGTACTTGGACCTGCATCATGCAAACAGATGCAGAGTGCAATATGAGTAACAAAAAATAGGTACCTAGTAGGCATCGTTGGCCGACTGAGCAAGATAAGCAATAGAAAACTAAAATGCGAGAAACTAATCACAATTAAAGACAGAAATCAGAGATCAAGGTAGGTATGTACATGAGCGTACTCAACACATAAAGAGGGAGAGAACTAGATAAATCTGTCGGGCTCCCATAAATTCAACGGGTACAGTCGTGCACAAGTCTAAAGTAACGATCTGAGTGGACTCCCATAAGACCGATAGGACCAAAGATAGATGAATTAAAACAAGAGAATTTAGTGAAGTTCCAACAACTCCACAACCTCCTACGTACTTGAACTGAACCATTTTGTAAGATTAAATCTTGAACCAAAGCTGAACATAGTTAAGGACTTAAACTGCAGAATCATAAGAGGATCAAGGACTTGAACCAATATTTGATAGTAACCAAAAACTTGAATATAGGTGATAGATAATCGTGGACTTGAACTACGTACAAAAGCAACCAAGGAATTGAACCAAGGTAATGGTAATCAAGGACTCGAACCAAAGCTAGTAAGTAGCAATGGAGTTGAACCAAGGCTAATAATAACGATGGACTCGAACCACGGCTAAGTAAGGCCAAAGACTTGCATGTAGGCAGTAATACCTAAGCAAGGACTTGAACCGCGCCCAGTGGAGTTAATTAGGGACTTAAACCATGAACAAAAGTGAATCATTCAGATTTAAGATTAGCGGCCAACCGAGCATCATGGGGAGTACCCCCAATCCAAGTGCCATCAATAAATCACTCTAGTTCAAACCATATCCAACTAGAATCGACGAATAGACTTTCGTAACAAAAAACCAAGTGATACGGAATTGATAAAAGGATAGGACATTATGGAGATAAGGTTCCAAGCTGTGTTACTGCCTAGCTAAGGCTCAGACTATCAGACCAAATTCTGCTATATCAGTCTACACGGAGCTAAGCTGTCTGAAATATTGTTGGAGCCGTTTCAAGGCCCAACGACACCAAAATTGCACAAGTTTAAGGCAACACTAACATATGCCCAGACTAAGGACAAAAATTCTTCCAAAGACATAAACCAAAAGCATAGCACACACCACAAGGTATGGATTATCAATAATAACAGGAGACATGCTTTAACAGTCCAAAATTTCCCAAAAATAACATCTAAGACATGAATTCTAGGAATTTTCTAAGACATGAAATCTAGGAATTTATCATACTTGATGCCCAAATACCCCCAAACTCATACAAATTAGCATACAATTGCCTAAAAATGCTCAGTATAAAGAGGGAAATTGTAGCCTACATGAATGTCGACCGTGTGCACTCTAACTCAAGGAATTCGAGCTTTTCCTAGCCTCAAAATGATTCCATGATATAAAAAATAGAATCAAAACATTAACATGATCATTTTGACATTAAAATTATCAAATTTAAAGAAGGGACAATTTCGAAGTCAAAATTGGGTAAGTGAGACCCACTCTGTAAATCACGGAATTGACTCTGTGAATAGGTCCAAAATGCTACGCTAAACTTGTGCTCCAAAAAGGAATGCAATTCAGTGCCTAAAACTGCCTGAATACCAACATGCAAAAAATCAACACTTTGAGCTAAGAAATTCACTAAGGAAAACAGATTATAACGGTATTTTACCTCATATGACGAGTCTCCAACTATTTTCGAACACTAACCCATGTAGCCACGATAATTTCGGATGTTTTGAACTTTGAATCACCAATATTGTTGGAGAAATGAGAAAGAAATTGAGTTTATCAAATCCATAAGTGAGCTGTTCCCATCTCTGTCTTAATTAAAAGACAAGAGAATTGCTCACGCGATCATGTAGCAAGGCTCGCAATTGTGATACACTTGCAGGATACCCTTCGCGATCACGAAAAGGACCTCACAATCGCGAAGGCTTAACTGGCTGAAATCACGATCGCAACCATGAAACTTTGCATATGCAAAGTCCAAAGGTGGCCTGCACCAGCATCAACTGCAATAAATAATTTTGTAAACTCTCAAATCTCCAACGGGGTGCTCAAAATTTGTTTGGAATCTCGTGCACACAAATGAACTATGCTATCCCATAAAATTTAATGTTTCAAACTCAATGTTGCATTTGAATTTCCCATACAAGATTATTTTAATGAAAAATGGGTCCCACACCCAAGTGCCATTTTGAATCAAATTCCACAATGGGCCTCAATATTAAACCAAAAGCCTCCGAAAGTGAACGAAGGGTCATTCTAGACCAAACTTGTCATTCCGTGCTGTCAAAATTTTCATCCAAGTATATTTTCCAGGAATATTGACCAAAGTCAACCACAGACCAAATTTCAAAGGCAAAAGCGCCAAATAGCCTCAAACTTGTACTAATTACTCCAATACTCATGCCGACTATGATACTAATCCAATTTGGCCATTTCAAAGCCGATGAAATCATCAGATTTATGTTCTGAGATCGTTTACCTATTTTTATGACCAAAGTCAACTTTTCAAGTTATAAAAAGTCCAAAAAAGGAAAACAGACCTAAAACCCAAATGAATGATCAGGCGACCTAACAATAAGTGCTAGCAAGTCATAAATGAGTTGGGATCACTATAGTAATGCTCTAAATGATAAAATAAATGCTTTATTTCTAAAATGAACTAGAGGGTCATTACAACAATATACAAATTTTAAGAGAAAAAGATCTAAATTTATCCATACACTATTCAAAATTGCTCTATCACTAAACTTTTGATCAATTTATAGATATTAGCCAATTGTTTGGTTATACCCCACACTTTTGAACCTTGAAACATGTTTCGAACCTTTTTGAAAGTGTCTATGAGACCTCTACTATCCACACAAATCAAAAAACCCTAAGGAAAGGAGAATGCGATACCCCACAGTAGAGAAGGTTGGAAATAGAGTTATAAGAATCCGAAAGGAGTTGGAGGCCCAGTAATGAGTTGTAGGACTCGATTTACCTACGTAAGCTACTAACTTAGAAGCCTTACATACTTAATCTACTTGAGGATATACCATTCTTGCATAGCATGGATTACATAGAGTCTTAAAATAAGATGAGATTATCAATCCACGAGGAGGGGAAAAGATGACATGTGGCAGCCAATAAAAGAGTAACATATGGCAGCACCTCAAGAAAGCAGGTGACCCACCTTCTTGGGGTCAAGTAGGTGACCCACCTTCTTGGGGGAGGTGGGCCCCACTGCCACATGGCAACCTCTCCTTGAGTGCATGGATGAGGTAGCCCAATAGGGGCTGGACACGTATCCTCCTTAGGGAATGACATGTGTCACCTCCTAGGACCACCCATATATATGTATATATATTATATACTTCAGTCCATATCCTTAAACTTCAGCAAAAGCCAAGGAAAACAAACCCTAAAGCTAAGAGAAAAGGGTGGCGGCCAAGGGAGGAAAAAGTAGGTTTCACGATTTCATTCTGTCAATTAATTATATAGGGTATACCATGATTCTATGAGTATATTAATAGTATAAATTTATGGTTTGGAGAAGCACCAAATGGATAACAAGCAGTCCACACAATTTCAGCATACTTAGAGAAGTTCCAGGGCGAGTTTTAGCCAATTTCGGGTAAGCTAAGGTTTCTCCTTTCAATTTTGACTTTATGGGGTTGTTATGGAGTGTAATATACACCTTATACATATCTGGAAGTATAAAAAAATCCATGTAAATGCCCAACGTTCGAAACAATCTATATTGGAGTCGTCGTAGCTAAATTTAAGTCGAATAGTGCGTTGTGTTTGTGGTGTGTGGATGCTAGTCGTGTGGTGGTGTGTTAAGGTTATGGAATATGGTTTAAATAGGGCTTGGGTTTTTATTTTTGCAGCCACAGACCCTCCACTTCACGTAGTTAAAGGGTTTACGAAAAATAGACTAAAAACCCTATTTTGATATTGTAGTTTTGAACGAGTTGTTTGGAACTTATATTGCATCGTATTTTGATATTTTTATGTGGTTTAGTTTCTGGTTGTTGTGGTTTCTAAGGTTTGGGAGTAAAACGGAATTCGGATAGGGGATGTTATAGGGGAGATGCTGCTCGATTTTCATTAACTCTTTAACTAGTGAAGGAACTAGTCAAGAAGGCGAGCGAGGGGTTGAGTTCTATGAATACTCATGTGTAGCCTAAGGTTCTGGAAAACCAAGGGTTGATAATACTCGTATTGCTTATATGTTACTTATGTTCAAAGAACGACGGGACGAACGGGATAAAAAGTAACCCGTAACAAGTATGTAAAGCTTTCTCTTGGCATATTTTTGACATAAGTATGTGAAACTATCTTTTCCTTCTTTTGGCATGTCTTAGATGTAGACTATGAATGATGTGAGTTCTGGAGCAACTTCATTCTTAGGTTGTAAATATGACTTTAGGACTCGTGATCACTTCTGGATGTTAAGACTCTTAAAGTAGATAAACTCCTATTCCTCAAGTCTTTTATGTGACTGTATAGTGATTGATTATACAAACTCTTCTTTTAAAAGAGAAAGATTCTGAGATAACCAATGCTCATGCTTTTATAAGATATTTCACACTGGTATATGTCTAAGATTTCCAAAACTCTTTTTTTCATAGTCCTTGGTGACATTTAGAGGGTATACGTTAGATACTTCCTACCCTGACCTCCAAGTGATGGTTCACTTGATGACTTCATTGAGTCTCAGATAATGATATAAACTGTGTTTTGTTTCCCACTACTTTATTCGTGTACACTGTAACACTTCTTCTCCGAGTCCCGGGCCAGTTATCGGATTTGTGCACAATTCTACTACATTATCCACTAAGGCCCTCACTAGAGGGCCAGGGAATGTATGTATATATGTGATGATGTGTTGTAATGAGGAGTTCATGGTTCTACAGATATGAATCACCGAACCCCTGATAGGGCCGGCTATATTGAAAATTTAAGCATGCATGATTTTACTTTCCCAGGTACAGGTTGCTGATTTGATAATTTATCCCATGCTTCTCTATTTTAGATATACTTCTAGTTATGTTATGTTCTCTACAGGTTTTGGGAGTCCGTCAGCTTAGGATTCCACCCAGCTTAGCTGGAAGAGGCCCCATTATATTGGAGCCTAGTTTTTTGCACTGGTCGTTGATGTATAGTATTATTTTGTTATTCAGGGGTATGGTGGGGGCCCTGTTCCGCCATATGTTGTCATTAATATTGTTAGGGGTCTGCAAACATGTATATATGGGTTATGTATGTCAGTTGGTTCAGCTGGGTCTACATAATGTATGGTACATGTTGTTATGTTATAGCAGTTTTGTCGGCTTATGTACCCTTTCATGATGTGATACAAATGAAAGAAGCTATAGGTTTATCAAAATGTTATCACCCAATAGGGTTCTATTGCATGGTATTATGTTAATTACAGTTCGACTTGACCATAGCTGATAGACACGTATACAGGGTTCAGATCGGACCCAGTCGCAGCCTATAGGGTTGGGTCATGACAGAAGTGGTATTAGAGCAGTTCGTCCTTGGATTGTCTGTAGACTGTGTCTAGTAGAGTCTTGATTATCGATGTGTTG
The DNA here is from genome assembly GCF_947179165.1 of Solanum dulcamara. NCBI lineage: Eukaryota > Viridiplantae > Streptophyta > Magnoliopsida > Solanales > Solanaceae > Solanum > Solanum dulcamara. The sequence continues at coordinate 3,981,566 of NC_077247.1, read as the reverse complement.
CGTGCCACATTTATAAACAGGAGGCTACAGGATATTTAGAATGTTACTTTTCTTTCACATATGAGATCGTGCTATAGATCCGAGTCATAGAAAAATCTCCTTATACTAACCTTGGATCTTAACAGAAGGACGATATCAATAGAAAGAAGTAATTGATGACATGGGAATTTATGGAGCACACAGGTAAGTAAAGGCACGAAAGATATCTATGGGGGAAGGTATTGATATGTGATTGAAATGTAAAGTTGAAATCTGAAAAGAAAGAAGACACGAAGTGCAATAGATGCAGTTCGAAGGTGGACATACGAGGTAAGTCCATTATTTATATATTATGGTTTATATTGAAAGCCCTGTGTGGCTACGATATGAGATGATATTAGAAGCCCTGTGTGGCTGTGATATGATATGAATATATATATGTGTTGGTCCTGTAAGGCATTGTTGGTATTTTCTGCGTGCAGGTTTGGGATAAATAAGAAATATAGAGGAAACTCTGCCGAAATTTTCCCAGAACAAGAAAAGGGAATGAAACATAGATTCTTAGTATGCCTTGAAAGTTGATACCGAGTACCCCTATTATGTTTAACTAAAGATCTAAGAAGTACCCTTCAGGTCGTCGATAAGGGGCACCCTTTTTACTTGGAGAATTTTATTTTAGAGAAATAAAAGCCTATTTAAGTGATAAAGTTCAGACCACAGTATCTCCAGCCGTAATTGTGCTGTAGGAAAAAAACACCTAAGTGGAAGGGTAAGAAGTCCAACGATTGAGTTTCACTTTTCTTGAAAAGTACCAAGCCCAACTGCTAGTTGTAAACTAGATAAGTTGTTCATAACTCGAGGATAAATTCAGAAGGAGACCAGGTAGGTAAAGTATTAAAAAAAGTATTGTGATGTTTAAGAGTTTCTAGTTTTTTCCAACAATAGTTGGAAAAGGGGTTACGATAACAGTTTATAATTCTCCACCAACTCACTGGAGGAAGAAATGCTAACAGAAGCACCCCAGACGGAGGTTACGAACTGAATATGAGTATGAATGTAAAGGTGTGGTATAACAATACGGGGATAAAGTAAGACCGCTAGTAAGGCGCACTTGGTATGTGTTGACTAAATCAAAAGCCGTTGTTGGGTACACTATAAGGTCAAGGGGCATAAGGTATAAAGGAATGACGCGTGTACACAACATTGCCCTAAAAATAATAAAACCCTTAAAAGACAAAGACGGTCAACTTAGGGAATATATTGTGCAACCTACATTCACCCCAAGAAACAAAGGATATAGGTTGGAATAAAACTACTATTCTGCGAGCACCTTGGACAATCATCGTTGGAACACGAGTGTTGCCTAGTTAAAAGTAGGACAACTACAAATATGTATTAACCTTCCATAAAGATAAGTAGAATGTGGCCTTGGATGAGTTGATCCATGGGTCCCATTACTCAAGTACAGATTAATAGATGAGGTGTCGCACTATGTATGGATAGGTTCTCGTTGCTTCGTAATTTAGCCAAGGTTCTGTATGCGGATAACCAGGTTATAAAACATACAGAAATAAAGGGACATGATGTAGTACCAAGTGGAGTGAGAAAGGAGATTGGATGAAATTGAGACTGGACATAGAGACATAGAGCAAGGTATACGCATATAAAGGTGTAGGTACCCTCTAAAGGAGAGAAGCCAATAAGAGAATGGCAAAGGTAAGGTAAAAGCAATTGATGTGACAGCATATTTAAAATGGATGTTTAAATTTCAATAAGATCCCTTACTGAACCAAGTTAGGAAAGTATGGAAGTCACCAATAATTGGATGGAAGCCAGAATGCTATGTAAGGCAGTGTTAAGAAGTTTTTAACAAGACCTTGAATGACATAACGCTAGAAAATGGGTGCATATAAAAAGAAAAAAGGGCATAGTAATGAAAGGATATTGAATAACTCAAGAGATACTATGGTAGATAATGACATCATGCTAGACCAAAAGCTAAAATGATGGCTATAGAGTTGGCTATAAAGGATATTGCGACAGATGCAAAACCTAGGAAAAGGAATAGAAAACCTCCTATGATAGGGGATGAGAAGAGCAAAGAGTGAATAAGGGAAAAGAGAGAAGTATAACAAGATGGGACAAGCAAGTTTCAATGTGAGTAAGATGTGTATAGGAGAATGAACCAGGAGATGGAAAGACTACGTCTACCTCCAACAAGTTGTGTTCGAAGGGTTGTGCAACCTATGGATATGTATATAAAAGATCAGGCTAAGTGAGTAAATACATGGTAAAAGGAATAGGAGTTCAATAATGACAATGCGGGTATGATATTTTGGGAGACTCTATTGAGAGATGCGAAGATAGGTTAAGCCAAACTATTGAGATGGAGTTAGTACTATGGGCAAAGTAAGACATGGCCAAGGTTGGACCAAAGATCTACCCCGACACTGATTGTAGGATAAGAGGAGAAACGACAAGGTAACATATGAGACCTAGCGAGACGATGCTAAGATATTTCATACATTCTCGCATTTTCATAAAGGTAAAGGATGACATGAGATAACGTATCTAAAGTGTTATAAGCTGGGACAAGCTGGGGTAAGGAAAGTGTGAAATAGTTTAAGTAAGACAGGCAGAGCAAGCTGGTTATTGCAGGATGGCGAGCTCATATACCAAACTCTTTCGGGATTATGCTAGCTAATGATAGACAGAACTCAAAGCGGCTATAAAGGTCACTATATGAACGAACTTTAGCGCTACTCAGTAGCCAACCCTAATGAATGGGTGCATACAAAAAAAGGTGAATACAGTAGGGGACCAGTGACATGGTTATAGTGGAACTAAAGATCTACCCCTATACCGGTTGCAAGATAATAGAAGAAAGGGCAAGGAAAAATATGAAGTCTAGCGAGACCACGCTAAGGTAAATATTGGGCTAAGTTGAGTGCTCCACACATTATTACAAGGATTAAAATGAAACACGACATGAAGAATTCCAAGGGAGGTCACCCATCCCAGTATTATTCTCGCCCAAGTACGCTTAACTTTAAAATTCTGATGGAATTTAGTATGTTAGTGCTAGTATGATCGCGCGAGATGGAAGAATCTAAACTAGCGGGCGAGAAACGACATGAGATTATGTACCTAAAGTACTATAAGTTATGTTGAGGGAATTGAAAAGAAAGGGGACTTAAGCAAACCAAGCAGGATTAGCTAATTACTAACTGATGGCGCATTTGAATGCCACAGTTCTTCAACATGGTACCAATTAATGTCATTTATGGAAGGCAGAAAGTAATACACGAGGTCGAAGATTCCATAATATGACCTGGGCTACAGGAGTCACTTTGCACTCCATGGATAGATGACTCTGGAGGAAATGTTACCTGCAGATTAACAATATTAGCCCGTGCTCCTTCAATCAAAGGCTACCTATTCAGCCGAGAAGTTGTGAAATTATAGGGTAAAGGGGGTAGGACCTTACGAAGTCCCCATAGCTACTATCCCAGACAAAGGAGCCCAAGTTATAGTTAACTACCGAAGGTCAATCCATGAATAAATAGAGAAAACAGATAAGCCTTCGTATACTACTTTACCCTCAGACTGATAGGAAGACTAGGTCTACTAGCTACATAGTAGACGATATGTTGTGGGCCTATAAGGTTGGCCCCAAAGGTGACTCATACAATTGCCTACCCCCCCTGTCAGGAGTACTTATGATATTAACTATCATTTTAATATCTGAATGGCCTCATATGAGACTTGTATGACAAACAGTGTAAGTCACCAATTGGTTGGGTTCATATTAGTAAACCACGACTAATAAGCCCAGACGTGGATCGATAAATGGTATAGAAGGTAAAGCCTATTCAGGGAAATTTTTAATTGCTCAAAGTTGATAGAAGCTATATATAGATGATCAGCATCGCTCTTTAGAAATTTAAGTGAGCGATTGGTTGTGTTTGAAGGTGTCATCCATGAAAGGAGTAATGAGGTTCGTCAAGAAGGAAGAATTTAAGCCCGAGTTACATTGGTCTCTACCAAACCATGTGTGGAATAGGCAAAGTTACCTACGAAGTGGCCCTACTATCTAGTTTAAAAATAGTACCCCTAGTCTTCCACCCGTCAATGTCCCATAAATGTATAAGTGAACCCTTCCAGAATATTCTCCGTGGATAAAATCAATGTAATAAAGGAATTATCCTGCGAATAGCAATCTATCTCCATTCCGAATCAATAGATTAGACAATCGGGGATTAGGATGTGACTTCCGTCATAATATTGTGGCAAACAGAAACTAGAAAGAACATGACCTGAGAGGTCAAAGAGGAGGAACAAAAAAAATATCCACACTTTCTCACCATATACCAAGGGTAATCTAACCTCCTAACTGAATTGGGAGATGACGATTATACAGAACCCCCGAAATCCTCATAAAACCCTAGAAGCTGAGTAAACATTTGAGGATAAATGTTCTAAAGGGGGGAAGGATGTTACAACCCGCACTTTTGAAACTTGAAACATGTTCCTAAACTTCTTGAAAGTGGCCATGAGACCTCTACTATCCACACACATCAAAAAACCCTAAGGAAAGAAGAATGCGACACCCCACAATAGAGAAGGTTGGAAATAGAGTTATAAGAATCTAAAAAGAGTTGGAGGCCCAGTAATGAGTCGTAGGACTCGATTTACCTACGTAAGCTACTAAATTAGAAGCCTTACATACTTAATCTACTTGAGGATATACCAATATTGCTTAGCATGGATAACATAGACTCTTAAAATAAGACGAGATTACGAACCCACAAAGAAGGACAAAAGATGACACGTGGCAGCCAGTAAAGAAGTGACACATGGCAGCACCTTAAGAAAATAGGTGACCCACCTACTTGGGGTCAAGTAGGTGACCCACCTGCTTGGGGGAGGTGGCCCCCACTGCTACGTGGCAACCTCTCCTTGAGTGCATGGATGAGGTGGCCCAATAGGGGTTGGACACGTATCCCCCTTAGGGGATGACACGTTTCACTTCCTAGGACCACCCATATATATGTATATGTATCATATACTTCAGTCCATATCCTTAAACTTCAGCAAAAGCCAACGAAAACAAACCCTAAAGATAAGAGAAAAGGGTGGCGGCCAAGGGAGGAAAAAGGTAGGTTTTACGAGTTTATTCTGTGAATTAATTATCTAGTGTATACCATGATTCTATAAGGATATTAATAGTATAAATTTATGGTTTGGATCATCACCAAAAATATAACAAGCAGTACGCGCAATTTCAGCATACTTAGAGAAGTTTCGGGGCGAGTTTTGGCAAGTTTTAGCCAATTTCGGATAAGGTAAGGTTTCTCCTTTTAATTTGGACTTTGTGGGGTTGTTATGGAGTTTATTATACACCTTATACATGGATGGAAGTATAAAAAAATCCGTGGAAATGCCCGACGTTCGAAACAATCTATATTGGAGTCGTCATAGCTAAATTGAAGTAGAATAGTGCGTTGTGTTTGTGGTGTGTGGATGTTGTTCGTGAGGTGGTGTTTTAAGGTGATGGAATATGGTTTAAATAGGGCGTGGGTGCTTCTTTTTTCAGCCACACGACCCTCCACTTTGCGTAGTTACAGGTTTTACTAAAAAGAGACTAAAAACCCTATTTTGATATCGTAGTTTTGAACGAGTTGTTTGGAACTTATATTGCATCGTATTGTGATATATTTATGTGGTTTAGTTTCTGGTTGTTGTGGTTGTTGTGTATGCTAAGGTTTGGGAGTAAAACGGCATTCGGATAGGGGATGTTATAGGGGAGATGCTGCCCGATTTTCATTAACTCTTTAACTAGTTAAGGAACTAGTCAAGAAGGCGAGCGAGGGGTTGAGTTCTATGAATACTCATGTGTAGCCTAAGGTTCTGGAAAACCAAGGGTTGTTAATACTCGTATTGCTTATATGTTACTTAGGTTCAAAGAACGACGGGACGAATGGGATAAGAAGTAACCCGTAACAAGTATGTAAAGCTTTCTCTTGGCATATTTTTGACATAAGTATGTGAAACTATCTTTTCCTTCTTTTGGCATGTCTTAGATGTAGACTATGAATGATGTGAGTTCTGGTGCAACTTCATTCTTAGGTTGTAAATATGACTTCAGGACTCGTGATCACTTCTGGATGTTAAGACTCTTAAAGTAGATAAACTCCTATTCCTCAAGTCTTTTATGTGACTGTATAGTGATTGATTAGACAAACTCTTCTTTTAAAAGGGAAAGATTCTGAGATAACCAATACTCAGGCTTTTATAAGATATTTTACACTAGTATATGTCTAAGATTTCCAAAACTCCTTTTTTCATAGTCCTTGGTGACATTTAGAGGGTATACGTTAGATACTTCCTACCCTGACCTCCAAGTGATGGTTCACTTGATGACTTCATTGAGTCTCAGATAATGATATAAACTGTGTTTTGTTTCTCACTACTCTATTCGTGTACACTGTAACACTTCTTCTTCGAGTCCCGGGCCAGTTATCGGATTTGTGCACAATTCTACTACATTATCCACTAAGGCCCTCACTAGAGGGCCAGGGAATGTA